>NC_043003.1:584747-694747 GCF_006345805.1 Octopus sinensis
GTTGTCGAATTGGGACAGGAGATAATTTGAAGTGCAGTCAATCAATTTCATTTAATTAGTAAAGTAACAAAAACTGTAGTAATAATTGTAGGTGTCAAAGTTGATGAGGGAGTGGTCATGACAACCTTACACCATTTAACAGATAAATGCATTTACCAGCCAAAAGTTTACCAATGACATTTACAACAATAAACTTTCAACAGTCAACACAATAGATTTTACATTATGTATATATAATTTATGATTTAGACATATATATATAAATATAACACACTCGCACACTGTGTCAGACAGATACATACAAATGCATGATACAGTTTTATATGGTCTCTGATTGTTTAGATTTTAGTTGCAAATACAAGATGTGTGAAAACGTGACTTGAATTGATTGTGGAAAGTAGGTGTGGGAGGTCAGAAATCATTTGAATGATGAGCTCTGACAGGTGAGAGAAGACAGAATTAAGATGATTGTGTTGCAGTATATCATACAGGAAGACATTGTACTGCAAGAAATGTAGGTGAATACCTCAGTTAGCGCTCCATGGGATAAACCCGGCTAACAGTATGAGAACAGCTTTGGAGCTCTGATGAGAATAGGTTTAGGTTGCTCTATTAATTAATTGATCAATTATGCATACAAACCTTTGCAAGATGCAGATAGAGTTCCTCAAGCCATTCGAAACATAAGTAAACATATAAAGTTATTTAACCCTTTAGAATTCAGGTTATTCCGTCAAATGCAATGTTTAGTTATTCACATTGGTTTGAATTAGTCATGCATTATCTCATAGCCACAAGGTTTCATTGGTGTGATTGCTTGTTTTCACAATGACATTGTAGGGTAGGTGTGAAAGGCTGGATCTGGCAGGTTTGAATATAAAACAGGTGGAATATTTTGGCCAGATAAGGTCGGTTTAAATGCTAAAAGGTTCAGAAGATAATTCTTCATTTCTGTATCTGATAGATAATGTTACACCTTCTGCCTGGTGTAGTCTGCTCTAATTCTGTTTTCCTAATTTTGGGTGTTCACTGTCTGTTTTTTCTTTTTTTTTTATATATACCATCTTGGATATATTGTTATATCTTCATAAAAGAATGATATACAAATCAAGCCATGAAAGGAACTCAGTTTGAAGTCAGTTATTTATTTGGCTTTTTTTTTTCTCTCGAAACAACATTTCCCCACTTCTGCAGATTCTAGGTTAATGACAAGATATATACACCTTGTCTTCAAAGGTGAGCATGAGTGATCTCCTGATCTCACTGATGGGTACCAAATCTATACCTACTGACCTGAGTTCACTGAGTAAGTGACTTTGCTTCTTAGCTGACCCCAGGTCATATAAATGGTCAGGTTAGTTGGAAAAAAATGAAGTGAGAGTGGTCACTTTCCTTGAGGTATGGCTCGGTGGTTAAAATATTTGCCTCGTGATTATAAGGCTGTGAGTTTGATACCTGACATCATGTTGTGTCCTTGAACAAGACATTTTATTTCACATTGCTCCAGTGCACTCAGCAGGCAAAAATGAGTGGTACCTGTAATGAGTGGTACCTGTAATTCAAATTGCCAGCCTTATCACATTCTGTGTGATACTGAATCTCTGTGAGAACTATATTCAGAGTACGCATGTCTGTGGAATGCTCAGCCACTTGCATGTTAATTTCAGGAGCAGGATGTTCCATTGATTGAGTCAAATGGAACTCTTGTTGTTGTAACTGACAAAATGCCAGTTAATGGTAGAAGAGAAGAATGGGTAATCTGGTCTTTGCAGCAAGGTGGAGTTCCTTAAAATCACCAAAAGGTTCTTGCCCCCTCTATTTTGTATCATTCATGTGTCTAATGAGAATTTTTCTCTCAGCATCTTGAAGATGTCAAACGACATCTTCAACAAAATCTGCCCACTTGATAGTACTTTGGTGATGAGTTCCTCAAAGCATTCCCCTTTTATTAGCATTTTTGTTTTTTGCATGTTGTGTTATGGACCTCACTGGTTCCCTGTAATTTTTGTGTCTGGCAATTGATGTTGCTGTTCTTTTTGTGTGTTTTACTGTAATTGTGGTGTTTGTGGTTTTGTTGTTGTTGCTGGTATGGTTGTTGTTGCTGGTACGGTTGTAGGTTTGTTCTTGTTTTTGTGGTGGTTGTTGTTGTATGGTTACGTGACTGGTTGATAAACGGTTCTCTATCCTTGTGTTGGGACCACCATCTTGACCTTGTCACATGAAAAAGTTTTAAAATCAGATGTTTGAAGTGGAAGAGAGAGAGAGAGAGAGAGAGAGAGAGAGGAGAGAGAGAGAGAGAGAGAGAGCAGTGTGAGTTCATGTGTGCGTGTGTGTGTGTGTGTGTGCTTGCTTGGGGGAAGAGTACTGGTGAGAGGCTTCTTTTGATTGTGGTAGCAAGTTCTGTTGTTGTTGGGAGGAGGAGGTGGGATTCTGTTGTTGTCACTTCTGCAGTTGCTGTTGTTGTTGTTAATGTTGTTGTTTTTGTTGGTGTGGTTGTGGTGTTAGTAACAGTGTTAGCCTTTTCTCATTCGACTTCTGCCATTGGCTGAAGGCCCTTAGGCAGTTGGTCGAATCACATGTGGGGCACCTGTGTCTTCTGCCTTCCACTCTTACAAATAACTGCTGTTTGGCAGCTTGATTGGGTCAACGACATTTTTCAGCCTTTTCTGACTTGTCTAGATCAGGAGTTCTCTTCCTATAATCCACCGTTTTTTTTTTCATTCTGGCATAATATTTATATCACCAAGATGGTTACCTCATCCTTCTTGTCATTCAAAATGGCTACCACTAGTTCCTGGGTTTCTATTTTATTTCTAGTGGCATATCTGCCACCCTCACCTTTACTATTTGCTGAGAATGAGGATCAAGTTCTCACCCTTAACCAGAATATTGATGTAGCTCATTGGTTTGCCTTCACAAAGGAATCTGATCACCACTGTCCCCTATTCCATGAATGCCATGTTATTTTTTTCAATTCCACACTGCATTCAAGCAATTGCACATCCGAGTACAGACTTCCTATCCATGGACATTTTGTGCTTATGCACTTGTTGGTCATTGTACGCTTCTCGGCATTCTCCATCATCTCCAGATGTATGGCTTTGGCAGGTTTCCTTTTTGCATTCTGTACAAGGTTTCTGACTTTTCTCAGCTCCTGTTTTGCACTTCTAATTGCTCTTCTCAACTTCTGTTGCATTTGCCAAAGAATTAGTCCTTGCAGCTGCTGTTAGTATTGTTACTGTTGGTGCTGCCTTCAAAGGTGATAGAACTGCTGACCACAGTGGAAAATTGGTGGTGGTGTTTGATCCGCCAACTGGTCATTGAGTTTATGGTACTGTTATTGTCAGTCAGCCTGTGTTGTTGCTACTACTGCTTGGCAGCTTGTTGATGTTGTTGTTAACAGCTCTTTTCTCTCCAATACTATCTATGACAGGGTTAGCAGAGTGATGGTAGTGACAGTATTGCTCAACAGGGGAGAGGAAAGTTTTTCTTGGGAAAAATGCTTGAAAATAAAGGAGAGGCTTTCAGTAGTAGCTTCATCCCCCCTGCTTACAGCACCTTTCAAACTTCCTTTCTCTTGTTGGTTGATAACCGAAAACTGAGCCATGTTGGATGTTTATATTTTTTAAAATATTTTCTGTCATCAAAAAAAAAAAAAATTGTTTTTGTCTTTTAAAGTTTAGCCTAAATGGGGGAAGAAATAGAAAGAAACCCCTAAAAGAGTAAGCTACCAGTTTTCCTCCAATGTATGAAGCTGTAGCAATATGTGACACACCACCCCAGGAGGAATAATATTAAGGGTTATAATAATGATAATCCTTTCTAATACAGACACAGCAATTTTGAGGACAGGGGACATTCAGTTACATTGACCCTTGGGCTCAACTGAAAGGATGAAAAGCAAAGTCGACCTCAAAGGAATTTGAATTCAGAACACAGAGCCAGAAGCAATACTGCTCAGCGTTTTGTTCAGTGTGCTAACGATTCTGCCAGTTCACCGCCTTAAAAGTAATAATAATAATAATAATAATAGGAATATTAAATATAACAATAATATAGACAAATGGCTGAAAGAGACTGAAATAGAGTGCATGGTAGGGTTCCAACAGAAAGTTTGTCTGTTAAGGACGGCAAGGATTATAAGGCGGGTTCTAAGCACTTGAAAGACTGCTGAAAGCTTGTGGATACTTAAGGTTATTGGTAGTACCCCACTACCCACATAAATCCTACCAGGAATAAGACCGAACCTGAGCCAACCAAAATAATAATAGCAATAATAATAATTATAATAATAATAATATTTTAAAATGGCGGTGCCCCAGCATGGCCACAGCTCATGAGCTGAAACTGGAAAAATCAAAATCAAAATAATAATAATAATAATAATAATAATAATAATAATAATAATAATAATAATAATAATAATAATAGAAATGCTAGCTGTGTTATTGTTATTGAAATATTTGTTTTTGTCCTTTACAGTCATCAAGGAAACTAATGACCTTCGACCTATCTCTGTGGTTGTCATGTTTCTTGATATTCTCCAATTCTGTGGTGGTAGTCACAATGTTGATAAAAGTGGGTGGTCATTGAGAAGGACCTGTGCGTGTTTTATACTCAGTTGGTGGAGTTTGATATCCTACAGTTTAGTGCAGGGGTTAGGGTTAGGGAATTTTGGGTCTCCTTCATAAACATGTCTGTAACACAGCCACCAGAAAATAATACATATTAACGAAAAGAGAAGGGAGCCTCGACATCATCCCTCAACCAACTGGAAAGAGCATCCAAATTGCCCTCAAATCACACCCTAACATCTTAAAATAATAAAAAAAGAAGATATTAGATAATTTAGTTGTAGAAATACCTGAACAGACAGGATGATCGTGGTTGGAATGTTTTGGTCATGGTTCTGCTGTATTTGCATTCATCTGAGTCAAAGAACATAGAAACTTCTTTGAATTATTCACTTCTTCTTCTCTTCTTCTTCATTCTTCTTCTTCCTTTCTTAGGTTTCTACCTTGTACCCTCTTCCTTTCCATCTTTAGCTCTCTCTCTCTCTCTCTCTCTCTCTCCCCCTCACTATATATATTTATAGTCTTTCATCTCTAATCCCATTTAAATTCTAAATCTTAAATGGTAATAGTTGTAACCGTTGTTAATTTAAATTCCTTCTTGTTCAATCATTTTTCTTATTTGTTCTGGAATATTCTCTTGTTGTTTGCCTTGTTATTTAATTATTTATCAAGATATTTGTTGTCACATGAATATATTTTTTGTAGATTTACTTTTATAGTCAATTTCTTTGTATTTTTTTTTCTTTTGCATTTTCACACTGATATTAATAAACAATTTACAAGAAAACAAGCAATTATTGGTTTCTTACGCCTGCAAAAATTTTAATGATTGTTTTAAAATGAAGGGTGAACAATAAGTTGTAGTCTTCCTGTCTTTCTTAGGGATTATTGTCAGTGAAGAGAGACTTGTTAAAACTTATTCCTAATATCAGTTCACAAAAGTGACGCCAACACTGAGCAGGCATCTTCATTGAAGCTTCAACATTTACCTACAAGCCAAATGACGGGGAGTTCTACCTGCGTCCATCAAAGTTTATTATTTGAATCTGACATTTTCACATAAAAAGCAACCATGCTGGCACCATGTAAGAAGCACAAAGTACACTCTGTAATGTAGTTGGTATTAGGAAGGGTATCCAGGGTATTAGGAAGGGTATCCAGCCGTAGAAACCAAACCAAAACAGACAATGGAACCAGGTGTGGCCCCTGGGCCGCAGGTTCCTGCCAAGCCATCCAACCCATGCCAGCATGGAAAATGGATGTTAAATGATGATGATGATGATGATGATGATGATGATTCCTTTAGTTAGACTCTAAATAAAAAATATGGTTGGCAATCCTGATGCCAAGTCATCTCAGTATTATTCCAATCCACCACTTAGTATTTTTCATGAAATAACGATAATGCTGGATAATTCGAACCTCAAAAGTAACAACTCTGATTCTGTTACTAACTCACTGGGGAGACATTTTTGCAAGGAAGAACTGCGTTAATCCATTTTGTGTTTCTAATCAGTTACATTGTTTCCTGGTCAAGTAAGCAGCATTAAGCCAAAAATAACTGGCTGTAAAAAGGACAGAACCACTCCTGCTGGAAGTGTATAAAGTTGGTGAATTTCCCAGTTTTGGAAATAAAGTATAAGAAGAAATATATTTGTGCCAAAGTGTGGACTTTGAAATATTTTGGTTGAACCCAAGTCCTTCTTCTTTTAGAGAATGTGTTGAGGTGGCTGGAGGAAAGTTGATGGTGAATTCCTTGAATATTTTATAATCAGAGGTATTCGTTGACAGATAACTATCCCTAATTAAGTTTAGGGAAAGGAAAATGGAATGGTGATATAACTCAACCAAGAGTAGTCTCAGCTCTGATGGAGTTCCCATTGGTCATCTCTCAGTATATTGGCTAAAATGGAATGAAAAGTAATCTTACCAGTTGCAAACTCAGAGTAGTAAAGTTGCTAAATTAGATGTAGTAAAGCCTTCAACCCACTGCTGTCTCGGCCATCTCAATTGCACTTCAAGCTAATAATACTTTATTTTGTATTAAAACAAAAAAATAGCATTTCATAATATTTATTAACTTGGTGAAGCAATTCTCTCCTTTCTGCTTTGACCTTTTTTTAAAAACATTTTGAATTGTGAGTAATGATCTTCCAGTGTGTCTTAGTAGATAGAACTGCATGTTTTTTTCTTTTATTTATCCAACGATTGTGAGTCGATGCGTGTCAGGTGTCTGTCTGTGCGTGTGGCAATGAGTTTAGTGGCTTCAATTGCATTTATCGAATGATAGAATGACTTAGAGAACGTTGCATTTACTTATTTGTTGATTTAGAGCTAACTTTGTAATAGAAGAAGAATTGTTCAGCTTTAGGTTTCTCTTAACATCTCTCCCTCTCTCTTTCTCTCTCTTTTTCTCACTGATTTCAAACAACTAATTTAGTGTAGTTCAAATTTTGTCTCTAATTGTCTTTATTCTCTTTTCCTTTATTCCTTTTTCATACTCTTTTACCGTTTTTGTTGCCTTTTCTTTTTTTTCTTTTTCTTTTTTTTTGCTGTTATCTGGTTTTCTTGGTGTGCCTTTTCAGAAATGTCTTCTTAACATTGCATCGAAATGGTATATACAAAGTGTGACTAGAACTGTATTTTATTTTCCTAAGTCGTTAAGATTGAAGCAGAAAGGCACTGCTCAGACCCTGTGGTAGCCCTCTCAGATCGGAAGATGAGGTGAGACTGATGTATTTAATGCCAAACTTTGGGAGGCAAAGGTTATTGTGTTGTGAGAATACTTGGAAACTGAAGAGAGTTCATTCAGAGCAGCAGTGACTAAAATTGAAGTACTGTATATAATGGTTCATCAGGATATACTGTATATAATGGTTCATCAGGATATGTATATATATGGTAGGGAGATGAGAATTAAAGAAGTGGGTGCAACATGGTAGATTTGAAGGGAGTTGGAGATGCAAGACCAAAACCCATCTTATTAACTTTAATTGATGGTAGCCTGATGATTGCAAGAACTCTAGAGACTATCTTCACTAAACTCACCAAGCTTTCTTAATGATTCCTCATATGATAGAATATCACAGCAGATCAATTATGATGTTCTGTCTGAAGAGGTTAAGTAACTTTACTAAACAAGTATCAATTGATTTTTATTACCATATTTGATGGCATATAAGACACATTTTCTTCAAAAAAGGAAAAAAAAATGTCTCAAAAATTCACCCTGGGTCCTATATGAAAAATTAAGCTTATATTCTTTTCTACTCCAGGCACAAGGCCTGAAATTTTGGGGGAGGGGTTTAGTCAATTAGATCAACCCAAGTACGCAACTAGTACTTAATTTATCGACCCCGAAAGGATGAAAGGCAAAGTCAACCTCGGCAGAATTTGAACCCGGAACATAAAGACAGACGAAATACCGCTAAGCACTTCACCCGGCGTCCTAACGGTTCTGCCAGCTCACTGCCTTACTTTTAGAATAATATTCCTTTCTACTCTAGGTGCAAGGCCCAAAAGTTTGGCGGAGGAGACCAGTCAATTAGATTGATCTCAGTATGCAACTGGTACATAATTTATTGACTCCGAAAGGATGAAAGGCAAAGTCAACCTTGGCAGAATTTGAACTCAGAACATAGGACAGATGAAATACCACTAAGCATTTTGCCCGGCATGCTAACAGTTCTGCCAGCTCCTCACCGCCTTAAAGTCAGGCCTATGTTACATACGTTAACCCTCTAAAAAGTTTGTTTCCTGCTTGTGTGTTACTGGAATTGGGATGCATCTAATATGCTTATGTGTCTTTTATCCCATCAGATGTGGTAATTAAAATATTGCTAATGAGAAATTCTTTGATCTGCATCGAATCATTAATAAATAAAATAGACATCAGTAAAGCTGATTATCAAATTACTTAATTTCTCCATCTGCTCACATTTTGTGTAGTTGGGAGTAAAACCAGAAGCTGACCATTCTATATTGACTCAATATAGAATGTGTGTTTATTAGTCCCACCAACAGGTTTAAGGGAAATTTTAAAGGATTTTGTAATTTAGATCTTAACTTCAAAACTACAATATTGAATTAACTAAGCCATACTAATTAATTAGTTAAATTAAATATTACAAACTGACCAACATAGTTAAGTATTTATTTGTTATTTGGCCAGTGCTTACATTATAATATTTTTGTTCATAAACCATAGAATTCATTTAAATCTCACTGTTTAGGAAATTCCTCAAAGATTATTGATGGCTGTACGGCATCTATAATCTGTCTCTCCACAATATCATTCCTTTCTGTTATTCACCTGCAAATGTCTTGTATTTAAGCTATTCACACTCTTTGTATTGCTACAGTAATAAAGAACTACTTTCTAATAATAGCTCAGAGTCTTTAGACATTCTTGTAAACTTTCCATTTACTCTTTGAGAAGTCTCTTCATTTTATACTATTACGCTTTGACTACTTTCTCTATACATTGCAAAGCACTGATTTCAATTATGTAAATTCATACCGTCTGTTTTGAAGTTCTTTTCCAAGAAATCACCTTCCAATAGTTATTCTTCTATAACTCTCTGCCTCACTAGCTTGTTTCACACAAGCTTGCCATGACACGTAATTGCTTTGATATTTATCTTCTGAGAAATAACTGGCATCTCACATATATCAACTGTTTTCCTCGTTTCTTTGTGTGAGAGCAAATTTCTACAAATTCATAGATACTATCTAGTAGTTTTGGTTCCGATAGGAACCCAGATATTCGTTTTGCCTTCCTTATATGAAGTATTAATGCCCCACCCACTCATAATCCTGTTGTTTGAAAAGGAAAAGAGAAAGAATCTTTTTAACTCACATAATATTGCTATTTTCAATCTATTTTATCTTACACACATCAACTTTTAACTTGAGATTCCACTCCATATTTTCTCCATTTTCTTCTCACCAGACATATTCCAGTTTAGCCTATCTTTCCTCCCATCTTTCTTTAAGAGAATGTGTGCTCCTATCCAGTAATTGAAGACATATCCTATATATATATATATATATATATATCTTCTTCTTTTATTTTTATGAGCTTTTGCTTAATTCATAAATAAGAATTATTTTATGATTCTGGGATATTAAGCAATCTCAGTCGACCATGTGTTATACTGGTCTTATTTGTATGGAAGTTATAATATTTAAAAATATGTTAAAATACTAGAAGATTAATTCGTTAAAAATAAATGAAGACTAGAAATATGTCTTGTTCTGTTAGTAAAAGCCAAAGTGTGATGTTAGATTAGTGAAGATAAAGAAATGGTTAATTCATGAATGCATAATAAGGTGAGATGCAATGATGTGTACGATCTTCTCATTGATGTCATTATCTTCCCTTTTGCAAAAGTAAAGATATGAATATCGATGAGGAAGAACTGATTGTACAGTTTCTTGTCATCTTTATCAGTAACTGAATTGAATGCATCAATGGAAATACTTTTCTAACTGCTTTGTAAGCTGTGGCCAGAACAGGGTCATTACTAGGAGAGAACTACTGAAAGGAGCAGATAAAAGTGAATGAAATTTTAAATTAAAGTGTAGGCTAAATGTAGACCCATGTCTGCTCTGGCTCATCGTCAAGGGCAACTGATATCAAGATTGATAATAATACAACCTTTTTGGGAGTGACTTATTGTCAGAGACTACATGAAATATCATTTAGTCAAACTTTATAAGATGTTGACTAATAGAAATAATCAACTGTGGGCACTTAGATGAACGATTGAACCACATGGTGTTGAAGATCTATAGAGCTGTATGTGTGTGTGTGGTTTTCTATGTGTGTGTGTGTTAGTTACAGAAACAATCTTCTAAAACTGGGAGAAAGGAGGAAGAAGCCATGGACCAGCAATCTGGTCCAGATGCTGGTTTCAGATTCTACTCCACTGAACTTTGACAAATGTCTTCTACTGTAGCCCTGGATTGACCAATGCCTTGAGTGAATTTGGCAGATGGAAACTGTGTGGCAGTCCCTGGTGTGTGTGTCTGTGTGTATCTTTGTGTTTGTCTCCTCCACTGCTTGAATATTGGTTTTGGTTTGTGTGCCTGTAACTTAGCAGATGGCAAAAAAAGACTGATAGAATTAGTACCAAGCTTAAAAAATAAGTACTGGAGATTGATTTGTTCAACTAAACCTTTGAGGCAGTGCCACAGCATGGCCACAGTTTAATGACTGAAACATGGTAAAGTCTTGATAACTCCATTAGTTGATTAAAAAATTACTTATAAATTTGCCATATTCTAAATATCTAGAAATCTGACAGATAATTTTCCCTGGCAGTGCTCCAGCATGGCCACAGCCTTAGGACTGAAATGTATAAAAGAATAAAAGCATAAATGCATTTGAAGCATTTTCATATCTTTATTTGCTGAAAAGTGTGCTGGAAAAAAATGGGGAGTCTGCAGTCTAAATGGTAAGGATCCTTGAAAGGTTGAGACTAAAAGCAACGAGAAAGATTAAGCGCATTTGGGGATTAACTAGCATTTGGGATTAACTAAGAGAGAATAAAATGATGTCCTGACCATTGCTTTGTATAAACAATAGAAACTCGTATCATGAAAGTAAGCTCCACCCTGGAGCATAAACTTTCAAATGCTCTGGGATCCGTTTTGATATGCCAAGCATCTTTTTCACTCTTTTACTAGATAGCCTATTGTACTTGACATCTTTTCACTCTTCTTCATCTCCACTCTATCATCTCTATACCATCCTCCTCTTCATCCTCATCATCATTTCCATAGTGCTACAAACGGTGCAAACAACAACTCCGCTCCATCCTGTTTTATCTCATCTGTGAGGTTTTTCAACTCCATCACTGATCTCATACTGATTGTTTACTAGTTTCTTAATTATGTAATAACGATCTATTTATTTATCCTCATCTTCTTAGTCTCCATTCCCTTCCACATTTCTGTTAATCTGAAATTCAATAATGGTTTTCTTTTATGGAATGTTATTGAAATGGTGGAATCAAATAACTTGACATTTAAAAATTTAGAGCGAGAAAAAAAAAAAAGAAGTGTAAAATATATTTTTTAGTATTATAAATATTATATTTGTAAATATAGAAGTATTTAAAAAAAACTTATTTTTCATAATTCATAAAGTAAGGGAAACAAATGAAATGACATACACTCCTTCAACAATGGCAGGAAAAAAAAATCTGATCTTGATTTCTTAACTTCTAATTTCTGATATATCAAAAAATCTTATATTTAAACAAAATACAAAACAAAATACCTCAAGCTAAATCCTTTGGCTCTTTATTTTTCTCTTTATTTCCCCTCTCTCTCTCTCTCTCTCTCTCTCTCTCTCTCTCTCTCTCTCTCTCTCTCTCTCTCTCATACACACACACACACATATGTATGTATATGTATATGTGCATATATATATATGTGTGTGTGTGTATGTATATATATATACATACACACACACCACACACACATATTCATTTTGTTTGAGATATATGTTGACATTATTTTTAAAAAATAAAAATCCTATTTTAGATAAATGACTTTTTTTTGGAATAAATTCTATTTTTGGATAAATGACTCTTTTGAATAAATTCTTAGATTCTTTCTTCCACTTTTAAAGTTCAAAGTAAAAAAAAACTAATAATAAAAACAAAACAAAATGTGTTTGGACCAAAACTAAGCTAAAAGCGATTAAGAAGCTGCACAGTAGATCTATGTGTGAAAGTATTATTCTGTGCTCTGCATGCTGGGTTTTCAAATGAAGGAATGGCTGATGTGACATTTGGCTGAAGTTATCTAAACAATTCTCACAGACTCAATGATATAACCTTTGAATGATGCCGTGAAATTACATTTTTAATTTTAATTATTTTTTAATATAATTTATTTTTTTATTTTAAAATATTTTTTTAATCCAATGTTTTTTCCCCACCACTTTTTCCCAGTTTAGTGAAATCTTTCTATGTAGCAAGTAATATGATAGATAGTTCTTTTTATATTTTTTTTTATTGTTTGATTTTTGTAGCAGATTGTTGGCTAAATTACTGGAACCAGTGTGACGGCATATTGCCTACATTAAATTCTATGACATTAAAAAAAATTAATTAAAAAGAAAATTAATTAATTAATTAATCTATAAAAAAACCAACAGAAAAAATTCAATACCACAAACAATTATTCATTAATATAATAAATGTTATTATTATTATTATTATTATTATTATGGTAGCAAGCTTGATGTTCTGAGTTCAAATTCCACTGAGATCGACTTTAGGGGTCAATAAAATAAGTGCCATTCGAACAGTGGGACTGATGTGTTTGACATAGCCACCTCTCCTTAAGTTACTGGCCTTGTGCTAAAATTTGAAACCATTATTATTATTATCATCATTAAAGTGTTTCACTGTTCATTCTGCATTTTGTCCCAGCAGATCAATTTTTGTGATTCCTTCTACTTCATAAAGTAAAAGAAGAATTTCCAGAATACTGACTTTTATTGAAAAAATACTCAAAACATATTTTAAATCTCTCCATTTTTACCAATTTACCATTCTAAGTGACTGTTTTTCTCCACAGCTGTTTGTGAGATTGGTGAGCTGCTGATACATATCAACAGTTTCTCTGTGACTGGGGGAAAACTGTTGACATCTTAGAAGGAATGTCTCCATAATCATCCTTAATAATAATAATAATAATAATAATAATGATAATAACAATATCTTCTATTTGCTAGAAGGGCTGAAAATGTTGGGGATAGGACAAAGGGGAAATTCAATAATAATAATAATAATCACATGTATAATTAATATGGATCTTTTCCCAGATAAATTTATTTTTATTTACCTTTTTTTTTTTTGCTGTAAATAATTTTCAAAGTATTTTCATAATCAATCACTCAATCACACACACACACATACACATACACACACTACACACACAAATATGATTATTGTATAAATTATTTCCCTGACAAAATGGCCTCATCAGGTTTTAAACTGATGATCAACATATATGAAACTATTGAACACCATTCAATAATTTATTGTAGAAATATTAATGATTCGTCCCCCTTTGACTTTTTTTATTTATATTTATTTTTGTATTGCCAATCATCAATCTTCTGTAACTGGCTCCACTGTACTGCCTCTTCCCCCCCCTCTCTACTCTGCTTTGCCCAGCCCAGCCCAGCCCAGTCTGGTCTCTTGCCCCATCCCTTTAATGGGACCCAGAATGTAGTAGATCCGCTGTTAACGTGAACCTGTCTACTAAGTGTAACATAAGAACCTCTCTGCCCAGGCTGCCCGGCGAAGGCACGAGGAGGAAGAGAAGAAAAAGAAGGGCAAAAGAAAGGGTTTGGGTGGCCTGTCTCCAGAGAAGAAGAAACTACTCAAGGTACTGCCATCTATCTGTTCAGCCCCTCTGGCTGCTGCAGACACTATGTTGTTTTCACTGTATTTTGTTCTGGTCACACTGTTTCCTGTTTACTCTCATCAAAAGCAAGCAGCATGTGTTGTTGTTGTTGTTCTCTCTCTATCCTTTTTTTTCTTTTTCTTCTAAATATTTAAATATTTCCATTCATTCTCTGCATGACTGAATGATGTTGGATCTTTTCCCTCTGCTTCATGACTCTTGTAGGTTTGCGGGTGGCAGGGAAGGACTGATGCCTTGTGTTTGTGTATAAGAAACACATACATACATACATACATATATTCTCTGTCTCTATCACTCACTCACATGCAGACACATGCATACACACATGTACGCATACACTCACTCTCTTATGGTGAATGCTGTAGAGTAAAGCTCAGCTCCCAGCAAATTGAGTCAAGGGACTTTTCTCTGTTCCTAGCTGAAGTTATTTCCCTTCCCTGAAATTACTGTTGAGAAAATCTTGAACCACAAACCATCCCTCCCCACTTCCTCCCCATCTCTCTCAAACCCAATAATATTAACCATTCGTTGATGAATACTTTTATAAAACTTCAAAGAATATAAATTTATTGATACATCATGCTACACAATCGTTTCTCAATCATTTTTTTTATCTACAGCCTCTTTGTTCTTGTGTTACTCAGAGGGACCCTCACAGCTACTCCCTCTCGAAATAACCTTTTTATATTTTTAAGTAGAAATATATCCAATTTATTGTACATAAATTTTAACAGCAAAATCTTATCTGGACCCTAATTGAGAACAACTGTCTACACCCATCCACACACACTCACCTGTCTGTTTAGTACTCACCTCAATGTTTAGTACTCTCCTCAATGTTGGCAACACTGTGTAGAAAAAATCCTGTCAACGTTTATGTATTTATAAATATGTTAATGGAGATGTTTGGTGTGTCTTCATTAAAGTTTTCCAGTTTGATTTTTATGTAAAATTCATAATGAAGGAGAATGTAAATGATCTACTCATTGATATGCAAAACAGAACTATTATTGGATCTTTTCAATTGAAATATTAAATTTCTCTACCATGATTAAGATGGTGGGGAAATCATTTGGGTTGATGTTCGAATGTCACGGATAACAAACCAATTTAGTCAGAGAAGATTAATGTAAGCAAACACTTGGTAACCATGGATTTCTCCTGCTGTATTAAACTGGATTTCTTTTAATCTTAAGTCAGCTCAAGTAGGGTTGCTCAACTTGTGCCAAGTCAACAATGAGCTTCCAGTCCCACAACATAAAACCAGATTACCTTTCTTTGTCTTTTCATAATCCTATGAAATCTGATTGCTTTATAGTTATAAGTAAGGCTAGAATATATATATATATACATTACATGCAAGAAAAGCTACATTGTGATAGGCAAAGTTTACTGCAGCATTCATCCAGAGAAAGTAATGGCACACTGTGCCTGAAAACATTACGTATATATCTGTGGGAGATGGAATGGCAAATGAGAAAATTAGATACATTTCTGCCTTGTCAGATATTATCAGTTACATGTATTCATTGCCTGCTTAGATGAAATCCACCACCACAGATATATATGAAACATAATGCAAGGCAGTCTTATCTGTTCCAACAAAAAGTTCTGAGTTAGGTTAACGAAAACATTGAATGAGAAATAGAAGTTAAGAAAAGGAAATTTTCAAGACTGTCTGGTGTTCAATCATTTGGCATTTTGAAATACTTTAACTAATATTTTGATTTATGGTGACAAAAATATACAAGCTCTGAATGAATATTCAAGTTAGAATTTATATATAACCATTTTGCTCTGCAATACAAAGATCACAGCCTTGGTTATCTTTATTATAAGGTTTAGTGTATTTTAGTATCTTCCAAATAATTTTATAGTCTCTGATATTGCTCCCTTAAGCAAAATAAATAACTGCTTGTTTTAATTATAGCAGACCCATTCCATAAACTAACCTAAGATGTCTGGGTGACAAATGGGTTCAACTTTATTGTTGGCTGATCAGTGATAGGAAGGATATCCAACAACAACAACAAGAACATTTTCTATTCCTCTGAATATAGAAAAAAAACCTAAGAAATGAATATATAAAACAGTAAAAGTACCTTTTGAAAATAAAGTATAATTTTTAAAAATTCTAATGAGAAACATCAATTTTTTACTCAGATATTTTAAACTTAGAATCCAGACTTGGACAAAATATAAAAGACATCTTTATCTAGTGTCTATAGAATATTCCTAAATTGGTTTATTAAATCTAAACCGGTGGGTTTTAGAATTTTCTACAATTGGCAAAAGAATGCAGATGGAAATGGTCAGTACTAATGCTTCTTACATTAACTGCATGAATGAAGATCAATGCAATTCTTTTCTTCTTTCCTTCCTCCTTCAAATCGAGGATGCAAACACTTATAAAACCTACACCTGTCTATGGTTGCTCTACTTGCTAGAAATAGCAGCCAAATCTCACTCAAGTCAAACAAGTAAAAAAAAAAAAAAAGGGGAAGGATGCATTACAAAAAAGATGTCAGGGAGAGGAATGTTGAAGGCTTGCATGCCTTTCCTGATGGGTTTGCTTAATCAGTGTTGATCTGGGATCAAATAACATCAACAATAGTCACATACTTGCTGGACCCCTCAACAAATGTGGGCCAGAAGTTTCTTTGTTAGTAAAAGGAAGGTTTGTATTGAGCTGACCAAACACACACACACACACACACACACACACACACACACACACACACATGTATGTCCATGCATATATTTATAAACCGTATCTTGAAAGTTAAAGTACGAAATAGCTTGTCTGGTGTATTTGCATATATTTCTCTTCATATCATCACAGCAAGACATTCTTTCTCAATTTTATGAATCAGATTTCATTCTTAGAAATATGAAGTAGATTATAAACGCTGAGATTTTTTATATGAATAAATATTAAATGGAATATATTTGTATTTGTGCGTATGAGATGATGAGAACTATGATGATGTCTATGTGTGTATTTGAGAGTGCATATGTATGTATAGGTGTGTGTGTGTGTATAATCCATGAGTTTAGTTATCAAAGAGTCTTAAGTGATAAAAAATATATTTTGTCAGACTAAGGATTATGGATGAAATATTTTATTCACTTTCAGACTTATCTTTGAGCTCTTTATTCAAAGTGGCCAGACAGAGCTTCCTTTGAACTTGTCAACTTTTGAAATGTGTGTGTGTGTTTGTGTGTGTGTATACATATGTATATATATATATATTTACACACACACACGTATATATGTGTGGGTGTTTATAAATATGTGTTCATATATTTATATGTGTGTGTGTACGTTGGAGTGTGTATGCATGTATGTGTGCTATTTCACAGACACTTATTAAACCATCTCATCTCCTTGGAATCTTATCCATTGATTCTCTCAGCTTCTATCCAGAAGTTTTTTTTTTTTACTTCCAATGAACCAATAAACTCAGCGATCACACCCCACCTACACACACGCCATGCTGTCCGTTTCTCTGGTTACAAAAAAGATGTTGCACTGAGGTAAAACTCGACGTGTGTGAGTCTGAGGATATATAGAGCAGTATTGAAACAATATTCTAATTTCTGTGTGTGTGTGTGTGGTGTGTGTGTGTGTAACTGAAATAATGCTTTGTTGAGGTGATAGTTGTTGGTTTTGCCATGCAAGTCTGACTGAAAAAAAGCCATTTTTAATGTTAGTGGAAGACTTCCTCTATACCCCACCCTTAACTATTGTCTCTGCCACCCCTTCACCCCCACCAAGCAATCTACACATCTCTACCGTTATGCTTCCTACTCATTTATGACATTGGTTTTTGGTAGCTTGACACAACGTCTAGTTGCCTCACCCAAGTTACCAAAGGATTTTGGAAGAGGTCTTCAATTTTTATTGAGGGAGAGGTTAGCTTCCAAGTGAAGTAACTTTAATGGACATCATCTTTTTCTACACTTTACTTTGCCGTATGAATGTGGGAGAGAAAGAGAGAGAGAGTAAATACTTTTGGATATATATAATATATATATATTAGTTTGTTTTTCTCTTCATTTGTTTTATGTCTGTTTTTCCATGCTAGCATGGGTAGGCAAATCCATAGATGAGGTGTAGTTTTACAGCTGGCTTTTAGCCCCATCATTGAAATGTAGGTAACAAAACCAATATCACATTGTGATCATGAAAAAAGTCTTGTATATTTGTACCGTTTGTGCTGACAGATTGTATTTGTAATTATGAGTTTGTTGGTTGTATTGATTTCTCTTTCTGGAAACCCTGGCTTTTCCAGATTGTCACTTAGGCATTTACCAAGTGCACCAATTCTTACTGGTATAAATGTGAAATTATAATCTGGATATAGAAGCTAAAAATTTCAAAGAAGTTGTCCATAGTTATTTTCAAAGATAAAATTTTCAAACAGCTATTCACATCAGCAGGGCACCTTATCACTATGATGGCACATAACTTTTTCTTGTCCGTCCCAAATAACAATGTCTGGCCGATTATGTTTGCACTTGATGAGAATAGGTTTCTATAATGTGTTGCTTACAGACTGTCTTTGTAATGCGTGTGTTGGCTGGTTGATTGCAAGTGTGCCTGAATGTTTGTATTCTATATTGTAACCACTTGAGCAAACCAGCGGTGGCATTGATATTTGTTGTTAACATTATGAGCGCTTGCTCTGTGCTTCCAAAATCCTTTGGAAAACAAATAAAATCTTTTACTTGAAGACAACAAGTAAAGGTTGGTGACAGGTAGTGCATCCAGCTGTAAAGTCTTGCCTCAAAATAACTCACAATTTAACATTTGCTGGCATCGAATAAAACAGACTTAAAATGAACAATTGCAAACATTGAGGTGGGGAATGTTTCACATTCCATATATTTCATCTTTCCAATCACCATCACCAAAAAATATTTCATTATCAACATTCTAACATTTTATGGCTACAAATGTGGGACTACAAATATTTCAACATTCAAAATATTGCTTGGAATTAATAAAATTCACTTTTTCTTAGTCTTCTTTCTCTCTCACTCATTTGTCCTCTCTCTCTCTCTCTCTCTCTCTCTCTCTCTCTCTCTTTCTATCTTGAATTGGAGGCTCTTCATTTAGTGGACGCATGGACAACATTAATTTGGCCACTTCTGGTCATTCTGTCTTCATCATCTTCATTCTCATCGTATATATTATTATTGTTATTATTATTCTTACTTTTCAAGTCATTATTATTATTATTGTATTATTATTATTATTATTATTATTATTATTATTATTATTATTATTATTATTATTATTATTATTATTCCTACATTTTTATTATTCCTTATTATTAACATTTCATCCATTTCTCTTTTTTTATCCAAATTATGTATTATTAATTATATTTCATATTTTTATTTAATTATTTATTTATTTCGCTGCCATTCAATTTCTTACTCTTTCTTTATTTCCTTCATTTATTTATTCATTTTTCCTACTTAATTCTGCTATTGCACAGTATTTCCTCATCTAACCACAGATAAACACATTGTCTTCTATTCACATCTGGAATGCTCACTTATTAAACTGTTATGTTTAGCATGAGGTTTTTTTTATTGGATTTTTAGATTCTTGAGTCTTGAGGAAACCAGACTATATGATTTCTTCACATATTCATGTTTTACCATAATTTAACATGGCACCATTACTTTCCTTACATGGTTAAACCATTATTTTTATTGTTATGGCAGCAAACTAGCAGAATTGTTTCTGCAATGGACAAAATGCTTCATGGCATTTCTTCTGGTTCTCTATATTTTAAGTTCAAATCCAGCCAAGGTCGACTTTGCCTTTCATCCTTCTAGGATTGATAAAATAAGTACCAGTTGAGCACTGGGGTCAATATAATCAGCTAGTCCCCACCCCACAAATTTGAGGCCTTGTGCCTGTAATAGAAAGGATTATTATTGTTATTATTATTAAGGTGAAGAGCTGGCAGAATTATTCTTTTCTATTCTTGGTACAAGGCCCGAAATTTTTGGTGGGAGGGAACAAGTCAATTAGATCGACCCCAGTATGCAACTGGTACTTAATTTATCAACCCTGAAAGAATGAAAAGCAAAGTCAGCTTCAGTGGAATTTGAACTCAGAATGTAAAGACAGATGAAATACCACAAAGCATTTCACCTGGTATGCTAACGTTTCTGCCAGCTCCCCCCCCCCCCCCGGCCTTCAGTGCCAGACAAAATGCTTTCCAGCATTTTATGTTCTGAGTTCAAATGCTATCAAAATCGATTTTGCCTTTGATCCTTTCAGAGTCAATAAATTAAGTACCAGTCATTTACTGGGGTTAATGTAATTGACTAACTTCCTCTCATCAAAATTGCTGGCCTTGTGTCAAATTTTAAAGCAATTATATTTCTATTATTATCATTATAATTTATCATAAGGCTAGTTACAAAAACAGTAGAGAGCCAAATTAAATACTTTGTGCTATTTAATTATCTCCTTTTACAATCTAAATTCAAATGCCATAGAGGTAAAATTTCTGTCTACCCACCTCTCCTTTGTCCTCTATCCTTCTGGGGTTGATAAAATAAGGTATTCTATCAACAGGAGAAATAATCATCAGTGTCATAATTGTTAAATGCCTTTGCCAGGTAGAAATCCTAAGAAAACAGTTATTCTGAACATAGACACTAAGAATTTTCTCTCTTGATTACTAAACAATGAACACTCTGTGAAGAGTAACAAAAAAAAAAGACAGAAAAAAGAAAAAAACCATTCCAAGAATTTTTTTCAGACTTTAATTATTTTCCATCTATAAGAAATGGTCTCACTTGATGAAATATTTAATTATGTCATGCTGATGATTTCTAAAAAGAATGAAATGGTGCTATACAGGATTATCTAAGACAAGAAATTTTATGAACTACAAAATAAGAAAACAACAACAACAAAAATCAAATAAGTGTATCATGTGCATTTCCAATGCATATTTCTTTACTCCTAAATTTTAAAATCAAATTTCTAATCCTGCCAAATATTATGAAGAAGTAAACACACCCCTTTGTACTAACTGTCTGTTAGGAAATTCCACATATTATTCCTTATGTGGCACAATAGTTAAAAGCAGAGCAACGTACTAAATTCTTGATTCACAGATATTGCTTTCTGTCCATAGCAAGATCCTTAACCCTGCTTGTTGGTGCCTTAATAAATGTACATAATAATAATAATAATAATAATAATAATAATAACAATAATTATTATCATTATTATTATTGTCATCCTCATTTAAATTATAAAACTGCTTGCTTCAGATAATTGCACAATTAAATGATCAAATGTAGTAGTTTCATGTTCATCACTGTTACATGTAGGAAAAGGAAAGCACTTAGCTTTGTGGTCAGAGTATTTGGCCCACAGTGATAAGATCTTGAGTTCAATTCTTGTGCACTGTGCCCTTGAGTAAGGCACTTCATTTTATTTCATGTTACTCCAATCTATGGATCCAGATGAGCGTTGAAGCAGCAGCTCTCTCTTGTCACATCCTGGTTGTTCTGAGAGAATACTCATGACAACATAAGACCTCCATAACAATTAGCCAAAGAATAAGTTCGTTACTGAGTCATACTCGCTTGCAAGTGACGGCTATGTTGTTTGTTGTTTGTTGTTTGGGTTCTTACACGTAGAAGATAGTTTCAGTTAGATTAATTAATTGCAGTGATTGCTTTGTGTTTAATTAGATCATGTAGTTATGTAGAAAAAGCACTTATTGTCTTTTTTCCCCCTTTTTCTTTCCTGCATAACATTCTATGAAGGCAAAGGTGAACATGTCAGGCAACGTAATGTTACTAAGCAAACACAAGAACGACAAACAACTCAATTTGATCCAGAATTTGAAATTACAATAAAAACTGTTATCACTGCTGAGTGTTTAGAGACAGGATTTCAAGAGACACAATACAAACTTGTGATCCCTTGTCAGCTGACCTTTCTCCGAAAGTCACCACCATATATATGTTGTAAACTGCTTTGTGATTGGCCAACTCAATTAGCCAAATTCTTGTCATAAACAATCTGCAGATGTTGGTGTGCAGGACTAAATACTACGAAAGGCTTGTGAAGAGGGGGTGCAAGGAGTGCAGGTGCACCCCCTAAAGGTTGTTTTGGGGACAATGGAAACGTTTTGAACATGAAAAACTTCATCACCAAAACGAAGAAGCGTAAAAACATTTTGAAACTGATTTGAAACATTACTTTTCCATTTCATGAGGAAAAAAAGTGGAGACTAAATAAACAGTGCATGTGTTTATTAGCCAAATATGACCATCCCCAAGTATAACAATATCTGTTTCACCCAACTCGATTTCACATCAAGAATCATGCAAAACAAACCAATAAATGTTATTAATTCTGACGCACAGAAATAGCTAACGATTCTGTCTGCATCTGAAAGATCACAATTATATTTTTTGTGTGGAAAACAGTTAATAATTCATTACTGTTTACATAAGTAATGAATTATTAATTAGTAACACAGTGAATTATTAACTGTTTAGTAACACACACAAGATTAGTAAGTCTTTCATTTGGCAGTAGTGTTCCTACCATTAGTTTATTCTCTAGTGTACTAATATATTAACCTTATCATCATCATCTGTCACTCCACCAGTTTAAACAGGGTTCAAAGCAAAAGCTCGTCTCCCTTTTACTTTTCTTAATGTACAAATTGCAAACTCCCCCTCATCCCCCCCTCTCTCTCTCTCTCTCATTCTCTCATTCTCTGACCAACATTCTTTCAATTCTGATGAGCCCCAGAATTCAGTTTTGTCCCAACATTCTTCCTCTTCTGCATCAGCAATCTACCTATTGTCCCCACCAACTCTATTTCTTTCTGTGTAAATGATGTTGTTCTCCATCTATCTTGTACAGAATTCATTAGGGGTGTGTCTCGAACCAGCCAGCTCTGACCAATGAATTCACTATTGCCTCTCACAAATGCTGACCACATCCGATGGTCAGCTGCAGGCAAGGTTGTAATGGATACCTGCTTTTCATCCACCCCTACCCTTTCACATTAAATCCTCCCCACACACATGCTGCAAACCTGCCCTGATTCTATAAGCAGAGATCTTCCGATGGTGCCATGCCAACTCTGTCTCCTTTAAAAGGATAATGACACAAACATTGTACATATTGAGTACACCCTGTTACATACCCCCCCCCCCACCTATCTAATTATGGACAACATTCAACAGGAACCCTGGATTTTGTTACAGATGCTAAGCTTCACCATTAATGAGAATCTCTTTCTTGATGAATGTATCGTCAGCATGGTCAGAACTGCATCAGATCATCTGGTCTTCCTCTTCACAACCCTCAACAACTATTAAAGCTTTACAAAGTTCGAGTGAGGCTCACATTGGAGTATCATTCCAATATGAGTGGGACAGTATCTGCTGTTGCATTCACAGACATTCTTGATAACACCCAAAAAATGTTCCAGTCAACAGTTTGGCATGAAGTCAGTTATCGATGCAACCCAACCCAACCTTTGACTCACAGATATCTTCTACTCTCTCCCTCTCTCTCTCCCTCTCTCTCTCTCTCTCTCTCTCTCTCTCTCTCAGAGGTATTACAGTACCTTCTTCAAATCCGGCTGGTCTCATGCCTCTTTCACTCAAGTACCTTACACTCGTCTCTCTCTGCCTCTTGTTTTCAAGCCTGTCTCTGACCAAATCCTTCTTCCTCAGAATGTTGGCTTTCAGAATTTTTTCTCTGCATTTTCTTCAAGTTGTTGACTTGTAGTTATTTTTGAAGACCCCTGAACACATGAATTCCATTACTCTTATGGGTCTTACAAAAGTCATGGACTCACCTATTTTATTGCCATTAAACCATTAATAGAAAACAAAGACAATTGTTTTGTACACTAATGGGATCAGGTAACAAAGGAGACAAAAAACTGCTTAACAAACTTCCAATGTATTTGTTTGAAAAAACATGCATTAATAAAATACTAATAACTTTATTATACACATCACAACCGTGAGCCAAGACACCTTTATTGAGTATAAATATATTTTGAGCATCTATTTATCTATTTAGCTAGAAAGATAGATAGATACTCAAAATATATTTTAAGATGTTTGTGTGTGTTTCCAGACATGCATTCCAGTGAAAATATTCAAATAAGCTTTCCTTGAGTGCTTCAAAGACACTTTCCTGGATACTTCGTTAATAGCAGTTGAGAAGTGACTTCTTTCTTTACAAATATCACAGACAAGAAGCACAAAATAATTTATTTACAGTTTCCCATTCATTTTCATCCTGGAATAAGTTGGGTGGTTTGTCCATTGTTGGCACCATCATTATAAGAAGTAAGTGATCTTAACACAACAGCAAACCAAGGGTTAAATTTGTTTTTAGTGAGGAAGAGTTTTAAGAGCAAAGTAGTTATGGACAGTAAGGGGGAACTGAAGATGTTTGGAAAGAATTAGGAAGTTACATGATATGTACACTATTTACCTTATTTACATTTGACAGATATTTGTCCTCATCTTGTTTGTTATTAACGCAATGTTTCGGCTGATATACCCTCCAGCCTTCATCAGGTGTCTTGGGGAAACTTCGAACCTGGGTTCTCATTCCTAAGCTATTTTTCGATGTTGTTATTATTATTATTACCAAGACACCTGATGAAGGCTGCAGGGTATATCTGCTGAAACGTTGTGTTAACAACAAACAAGATGGGGACAAATATCCGTCAAATGTAAATAATGTAAATGATGTAAATAATTTCCCATCTCTTAAATATAGAACTGTTACATGATATGTGTCTTTCCTGAGGGGATTTATTGGGTTGCTTACCACAGTAATATAAAACTGATATTTTTTCCCCCAGGAACAAGACTTCAGATTTATGGGGTAAAAGTGGAAAACGAAACTGTATGATGTTTGTGTTGTTTCTCTGCAGTTGGTTAGATTTAAATAAAGTGGAGTTTGCAATTGAGAATAGAAACTGGATTGCAGACAAGACTCACTTGACTCAAGTTACTGGAAGCTTACACTCTTCTCTATTACAACCACTTTCAACACACAAAAATATTTTTTTTAAAAAAGTAGAATTAATGATTGCTTAATACATTTTGGGCTGTTTATTCATAAATATGTATTGTCTATCACTGCATTCCCTGTTCTGTTTGTGTGTTGGATGTTAATTACATTTGCTATCTGTGTTCTTCTTCCCCCACATTCAATAACAAATGTTTTTGCGTGTCCTGAAATTTTCCTTTTCCTGAAGTGGCTCTCCCATCGTTTATACTTCATTCAGATTCATTTTTAACCCTCATCAATTGCAAATAATAATTTTAATGACCAAAAGGTACAAAATTTCTGTTTGTCTTCCCGCTGTATTGTCTTGTCTTCTGCCATTTGTATCATTTCATGTCTTGCATAATCGATCCGTTTCCTGCTTGCTGCTTTAGTGTCACTGGTGCATGAGTGTTTGTCTTCTGTTTGTAATAGCCTTCTCCTGAAGTCTGTGCTGCGGCAGAGAAAATCACAAAATTGACTGATGTCAGTCAGGTAGACTTAGATGACACTGATGAGGAAGCAACGAAGAAACTGATACTTTCACAACGTATAGTTCTTTTACCTGACAAACTTGAAGAGCTAAGTAAAGGTACTGTGATCTCAAAACTGAATACCAAATTCTATTGGTTCTGATCGACATGTATGATTCCATAAATGTATAAATAAAATTAATTTTTATGAAGGTAATTCTAAATCGAATGAGTTACAACAAACTATTGACGAACCTCAAATTTCTTAATGCAAATAGTTTTATTATTGATATTTCGCACCATCATAATCTTCATCATTATCATCATTATTATTGTTGTTGTGGGAGGCACTTGAATATGCAGGAAACTTCTCAGTAAGACTGAGTTTGTAATCCAAATTCTATACACAATGTCAACTACTTTAGCTCCATTACTAATAATCTTAGAAATTTAATAATTATCAGAATTTCCTATTCTACTCAACCATAATATATCTCAAAATATTGAAAGATAACAGTTTAAGTTTATTTAAGAAACTATCACCAACATCGTTATTGTTATTGTTATTATTATTATGGTGGTGGTGAGCTGGAAGAATTGTTAGTGTGTTGGGACAGAATGCTTAGTGGCATTTCTACACAAAGTTGAATTTGACTTCCATTATTTCAGGGTCAATAAGTACAAGTTGAGCACTGAGGTCAATGTGAATAAGTACAAAGTGAGGTCAATGACTTGCCTCCTTCTACTAAAATTACTTGCTTTGTGCCAAAATTTGAAACCACTGTCATTATCATTATTATTATTAGTAGTAGTAGTAGTTGTAGTAGTAATAAGTAGTATTAGTATTATAAACAGAGCAACTATGGAAGCATTGGAAAACAAGAAGAACTGATGTTTAAAGGCAGAAAAGCCAGCCAAATAAGACATTTGCATTGAGATAATCGTTCCAGTCCCTCATTATAAAACCCCTTTGTTGTCCTTATAAGCAAAGCTTTACTCACCTCTGATTGCTTAAGCTTCTCATACCTGTTCAATTATTCGAGATCTCATCACCCTTACCATCCTCATCGTTTTTGTAACTGAACAAGGTGATGTCTAAGATGTTCTTGGTCAACTGGATCCATGACTAATTTTTGTTTTGTGGTTTCAATTACTTAACCTCACTTGCATAACATACCCTGCAAAGAGTTATGGATACAACAAATTACCAATTCTCTCAAAATTCTCCTACAAGAAGTCATTCGATTTGTTGTTCTTGTGTTGATGGTGGTAGAAATTTCCAACATGGTTTCAATATCGAATGAAAACCATTTTTAGATAGTAAAAACTTGTATCAAACCCATCATCGTATGATGATTATAACAACAACAATGATAATAATAATAATAATAATAATTTCAAATTCTGGTGCAAGTCCAGCAGTTTTAGGGGAGGGAGCAAGTTGATTATATCCACCCTGAGAGGGTGAAAGGCAATGTTGACTGCGGTGGAATTTGAACTCAGAATGTAAAGATCCAAAGTAAATGCTGCTGAATGTTTTGTCCAACATGCTAACAATTCTGCCACCTCATTGCCTTAATAATAGTAATAATAATAATAATAATAATATTTGAGGAGGCTATTTGATGTTATGTATTGAACCAATTTCTGTGCATTAGTGGCATTTATTTTATTGACTCCTCCAAAGAATTCCTAATTATGCTCAACTAAAGGTGGTGCTCCAGCATAGCCACAGTCACATGACTGAAACATGCAAAAGAGTAATATTGGTGCATATTTTGTCACCTTTGGTAAGCGAAAAGCAAAGTTGACTGCACCTAGGACTGAACTCCGAAACAGGATTGCACCAAAACTGGGGTGGGTCGGGTGGAAGGGTAATTATAATTGGCTCCCTTTTTTGAATTGTAACAACTTCACCACTTTTGTTTACCCTCTTGCTACATTTAATTATTCTGATGACAATGATGATGATGATGGCGGTACCATTATTATTGTAAAAACTTAAAACAAACCTCTGGCATTTAACAAAAATTTTTTTTTTATTCTTGTATGTGGTCCCATTTTGACCCCTCTGGTGCTCCTTCACCAATATTCTTATATTTTATGTGGCCATGGTATGCAGAATGTGTCAAAAAATCATATCAACAGATTCCTTATTTTCTGCATGCTGCATGTCACAAAGAGCAACTTTACCTCTTGTTTACTTTTATTGATCTTTTTTAAATTTTTAATCAAACATTTCATAAATTCATTGATTCTTAATATTTTTTATAACAATAATGATAATAACAATTATTATTATTATTACTATTGTTGTTGTTGTTAATAATATTTGATATATATATTGATGTATTTTTGTATATATTTTCCAGCATTAATTCTCATAAAAAAAAACCATAACACCCTTCCAACTGGGCAAGTTCCTAGTTAGTAATATAGATTTGATATTGTTTTCAGTATTGTATCATTGAATATTTTTGTATTATGCAATGTAATCTCACATATATAACATAAATATTAAATATATAATATAAGCGTGTTTATATATGCATATATGTATATATACACACATGCATAAATATAAATATATATATGCATATTTATACACATTGTTTATATTATATATATATTTGTATTATATTTATGTGATTATATATATATATATATATATATATATATATATATATATGTATATAGTTTAATTGCACATTTTTGTTTTCAATATTTAATGTTTAGCTTGTGGTATTGGTTTTTCCATTAAAATCATTTTCTGCTCAGATTAAACAAGTCTCACCACTCCTCTTCTATGCCATTAAATCTAATACAAACCATTAGCTTTATTGTTTGTGATGGTGGTACACTTAGATATTGCTATTTGTTACTTATTATAATATTTGTTTAATTTACTGTAAACAATGAAAATCAGTGGCTAATGAGTTTTCAAAGTGCTATTAATTAGAAGCCTTCTTCATAACCATTGCAGCCTTGCCACTCTCTGTTAGTAAGAGACCTCTTCTCTAATGATGAATTCCAATGACTGTAAGTTAGAGAGATAAGCTCTTGTCCACTTCTCTTTGCAAGCTCTTGGAGAGATCATTGAATACATAATTTGATTGTGTTTGCGTGAGAAAGACTTTTATTTGTTTCTAACACACACACATTTGATAGGCTTCTTTCAGTTTCCATCTACCAAATCCACTCACAAGGCTTTGGTTGGCTCAAGGCTGCTGTTGAAGATACTTGCCCAAGGTACCACACAGTAGGATTGAACAGGGAACCATGTTGTTGAGAAACAAACTTCTTACCACAGCCACATCTACACCTATATAGCCAATGTCCAAGCCTTTAATTTACCCATTATTAAAGGTTCTTATTAAACTAATGTATTTAAACCTTCAACATTCAGATCACTCCTCTGCCAAATGTAAGGCTTATTTATTCCCATTGTTTTGACAGAAATAATGCATTATCTCATAGTTTTGCGATTTCAATGATGTGAATGTTTATTTCTAGAATGACATTGTAGGGTAGGTGTGAGAGGCTGGATCTGGCCAGTTTGAACATAAAACAGGTAGAATATTTTGGGCTGGATATGGCTGGTTTAAATGCTGAAGGGTTAAAAACCTTTCAAAGAAATAATTGGGATATTTTAAAACATTGGTTTCTAATGTAAGGCTAGTTCATGTGAATGCCACATGGAAGGCCCACTACGAGGGTCAATTATGGAGCATTGTGAGTGACTGCATATTGAGAGAGTTTCAGGAGATTAAGGGGTGGGGGTCGTTTGAACGAGCGTATCTGTGTAGTCAGCAGTAACAACAAGGTCTTTATTGTATAGAAGAAGAAAGGGTGTTGGAGGTTTTAGCAAATGGTGAGGTTCACAAAGCTTGATTAGATATTGGAGACATAACTGCTGATGCCAAAACAGGTCGCTGCAGTGAGGGAGATAATCCGGAGGGTGTCATTGGTCACCTGTTTAGTTACCTTTGATGTGTAAAAGATGAAGCATCCTTTTTCTGTGAAGGCTAATCAACATAAAACTAGCAAAAATGTGACCAGTTGAATTAAGTACCAGGATGGGTGTTAGCTGCGTTACCTTGCATAGGTAGTAATCAGATTGTCCAATAAGAGGTGAGACTGTGACACAGGGAAAATATTAAGCTTAACAAAGAAAGAGTTAATATTTCAATTCCCCTATTAATAATGTATATCTTATATTTTTTATAGCTCTAAATGTGTGGCCATTGTTTTGAAATTTTAGTTATTTCTTATAATTTAAAGACTTCATGTTATAAAAATGAATTGCAGTAAATGTTAGGCTGAAACTTGGTTTTGTATCTAAGATGGAACCAATTCCTTCGCATCATTGATCCTTTTTCCCTAGGGAAGTCATTAATGAACATCACAATCTCCTCTGCAAATTTCAGGTTTCATGTTATCATTTCAGATTTCTATTATTATCAGAAATCGTGTTATTAATGTTTACTTGGTTTTTTTTCTTCTCCAAATATTGCTGTTCTTTGTTTGATCAATGTTTGACCTTTGTTACAAACTCATGATTTTCTTTCTGTCATCATATGAAGATCGTTGTTGCTATGTCTGTTTGTAGAAACTTATTATGCAAAAGGCCGCTGAAGACTTGAAAAATGAAGCTAAACGGAAAGCTGAAGAAAAAGAACGCTTCATTTGCGAGAGGGTTGAGCCATTGATTACCGAGGGTCTAAATGAAGGTAGGCGTTGCCTGCTGTGTGCTGTGCATGCCGATATGTGCATACCTCTTCCCTGCAGGATGGTGCCATACCATGTGTGTGTTTTTACTTAGAAAAACTTTCAGCAAACTGGATTGAAATGTTTATTTTTCTCCTCTTTCTATAATCCTTATCTTGCTATAATTCCCTCCCTTCATTTCCATCTCCAGTCTTTGTATTTATTTTAAACAAATCCCATGTCTTTATATTTAATCTATTTTTTCTCTTCCCATGGTCTCCTGGAATGCAGTCCTTGTTCAAAGACTCTTATAAAATCTCTTTTCCCTTTACAAAAATTTAATCTTTTTCCTTCCTTGATCCAGGTCAAAACTTTCTTTACATTGTGTGTCATTAAACAAAAGAAAAAAAATACAACTTAAAAAATGGAAAGATGGAGCTAATATGGCTAATATGGCTAAGAATGAGCCCAGTCTTAGCCCTGTCAGTATTTGCTTTGCCTTGACTTGATTTTATTTAACTTGCCCCTTTCTTTAATGTCAACAATGAGCCCAAATCATTGATGCATGTCCTGGTGAAAATCTCTCCCTCCTTCCCATTCCATATATATTTGTCTTTTTCTCTTTCTATCCATTTGCCTCTCTCTCCCCCACTCGTTTTCCTCTAAAAGTTTCACATTCCTAATTTTATTCTCTTATTCCACTTCCCCAACATTTTCTCCACTCCTGAATGTCTTTTGTTTTTCAGATGTAACTGCATGTATAGATGACAACTTTTGTTATTCTATCCCATCTTGGGTCAGAGATAAATAAAAAAAAAAAGACTTTCTAAAGCATCTCCATGGCTATCTCTAAAAAATGCTCTTTCTAATATGCTGTTCTTGAAATCCATTCATCATCAACAAAATGTCTAGTATTGTCTTTATGCTGGGTTTCACCTCAGGGCAGGTCCAGCTCTTTCAAATTATTCCGGTCATTGTTTTGCGGGAGTGTCTTCCTTGACCACACTTCCATTTTCTTAATGACATCCAAGTCAACAGAACGTCCATCCTATCATTTGAGAGTCTGGCATAGCGAATACTTTGTCCGCTACAATTTATCCAACTGCAGAGCACAGTTTGTATATCTTTCTGTGCAAGTTTACTTCTGTAATCATATAATTACCATAAAATAGATCAAGGAATTTATTGAAGACATGGAGAGAGTCTTCAACGAAGTGTCAGCCTCCATTCATCTGACTTTGGTAAACTGACTTTACAATATTGTCTTTACTCTGTCTTTGATTCATAACAAATTCTAGTCAGAACATGGAAGACGTGATTTGAAAGAGTCTGTAATGTCTAATTATACCTGCTTACTAAATTCACCAACACATGTGTATAAACATTCTCATTCATACACACATACATATGTGTGTATGTGTATATATGTATATATATATATATATATATATATATATATATATATATATATATCTGTGTGAGTATATATATATATATATATATATATATGCCTCAAAGCTGCACACCTGATCATATGTATGTAATAGTATGATAAGGAAAACTCAGCAACTGACAGTTGTTACTATTGCACAGAAATAATTGTTGTGATTTGTGATTAAAGCCTGTTCACTCCATCTTCTTGCTTCTATCAATATATATATATATATTTATAATAAGTGTAGATCGTATCCGAGTGGGTATATATTTATAAAAAGAAGTTTGAAAATGCCACTATATAAGATGAATTTCAATTTTCTTAGAAATTTTACATGTTTCGGTTCTTCTTGAAAAAATGAACATTATCAAAAATATTTTAAAAAGTTAAGTGTAATAAAAAAGTTCATAATTGTTTCTTACTGGTCTCAACAGAATCCACGTGGTGGTGTTTTGTGGGGAGTAAGCATAATAGGTCACTGCTGCTACTACCATTTCAGCCACTGACCATTCGGACACATAAGACAGCTAAAAACAACCATGTGGATTGTGTTGAGACCAGTAAGAAACAATTATGAACTTTTTTATTGCACTTAACTTTTTAAAATATTTTTGATAAGGTTCGTTTTTCAAACATGTAAAATTTCTAAGAAAATTAAAATTTATCTTATAAAGTGGCGTTTTTTATAAATATATATATATATATATATCATGCATTTGGAAAGAGCTTAAGCATAATTTGAGCATAAGTACACATAAATTAACCATACATGAATATTTGAGAATTATATCCTTCACAGGTAAATGGATTTTTTTTTTGAAAATCCTTTTAGTTTATTTATTTATTTACATTATTCTTATTTACTTTCTTTGTTATTAACTTGTATTTCATAAGATTTATTTAATATCTATCATAAAATTTTAATTAAAGTTCCTTTTTTTTTTATTAATATCAAAGTTTTACCTGTTTTAATCCCAATCAATGAAAGGATTATCATTTTCTGAACATTAAAAAAACAACATTAACTTTGATTTTTTTCAAATTTAATTATTTGATCTGTTTGATTAAATAATGTTATTTTATCTATTTGGTATTTTTTTTTAAACTCTACTATTATAAAACATTTTTCTTTCAGCTTTATGCACCACAATCCTAAATGTATTATATACATACATACATATATATACATACATATATATATATATATATATATATATACATATATATATACATATATTTGTTTTTATGTCAAGTTATAACAAAAGCAATTATACATTTCAAACTGAAATAATTACTCAATTATTTATAATACATTTGCTAAAAGTGTGATGACAGGGACTTCAAAGTGTCAGTGTGCTTGCTTTCTTTGGATAGTCTGAAGTAGGGTAGCAGGGTGAAACTTTGCAATTAATGTCATCACTCTTCTTGCGAAAATATAATTTGTATATTTATATATTGAGAGTCAGAAATTTAGTTTCATAGCAGCCAATTTGTGTTACTGTATGGTTTTCTGTTAAAAAAAAAAAACTGTTTTAGAGTAGAAGGGTTATTTAACAGTCATCAGACTTGGCTGATTTGAAATGTATAGCTTGGGCCGTTTTGTGCTGGAGATCTGAAAACAATACATCTAGTTGATATGTTTGATAGATGTTGCAAAAAAATTTTAAAATCCAGGAATAAAGATAATGCAGTGAAATAAAAATCTGCTGGCCGTTTGCCATATCAGAGTTCTATCCTTTGCATTGGTTCTTTTAGCCATTGTCCTGCGTTTCAGCAAATAAATGGTGACAGCTTACCTTAATTTTTGGAGCAGGTGAATGAAGTAAGATGAGGAAGAAGAGAAATAAATCTTGAGAATGAAATGGAGGTTTTATTAAAAAAACAAAACATGTATAGGTGTTGGGAAAATGTAACTTGTTAAGATGAAAGTAGCTCATGTGAAGCGAGGATGGAAATGAACAATTGGTCAAAGTATATTTCTGATCATGAGGATAAGGGGAGAAAATTTCACTCTTAGCATTCAGCAAAGCTCTTGGGTGAAGAGAATTTTTCATGATATCTTTTTCTCTACTGAACAAAGTCTGCACCTCCTCTTGCAGTTGAGGTAAGGTCTGTGTTTTCTATGAATCTCTCGTTGATATATTGCACAGAATTATCTTCCAATAGCTATAGATATATCTTGCATGTGTGGCATTGTGTCTCCTGGATTTTAAAAAAGGACCGATTCTTCAATCGTTTTGAAAATACATTCTTTAGCACCAACTTGTCTCCGTACTTGTGCCACCCTGCTCTATCTGTCAATACCACTGCCACCTTATGCACAGAGGTTTCTCTGTTACATTGACCATTTAGTGGGTATATGGTATTCTTTCTGCATGAAGCAAAAAAAGGGCCCAGGCCAAACTTTTCAGCCATGTCTGATGACTAATTGCTTGTAACTATCTCCAGACAAACCATTGAGTATTCACCGATGGTTCTACACTTTGCAAATGTGTGTAAAACTCAAGTTATTGCTGTGCATACATGCACCCTTCAAAACGATTTAATCACACTGAGTAAAATGCTTACAGAATAATTAATTATAAAAACAAAAGAAAAGTTGTTAAGAAACCATTTTAAGAAATGTCCAGTGTTTGGAGGGTAGATTGCTACATCATTCTAAAAAGATTCAAAGAATATCTTAAACATTTAGCATTCAAATTACTCTGCCTAATGACTATTTATTCACATTGTTTTGAATTAATTATTCATTATCTCATAGCTTTGAGATTTCGACATTTTAAGTTAGGTATGAGAGGCTGGACCTGGATGGTTTGAGCATAAAATAAATAGAATATTTGGGCCAGAGATGGCCAGTTTAAATGGCAAGGTCTTCAAGTGGTGCCAAATAATGAAATTCGCAGTAATGAATAAAGCTAAAATGAAAACAGATTTCTATAGTTGTAATGTAAGTGAATCATAACACAGACTAAAGCTGTGTGTGTTTAAGGAAATGTTTCTTCTCTTATTGAAACAAGTTATTGAAACTGAGCAGAAAATAACAATGTTTGTATTTGACTATCTTCCAAGATGAAATATTGTTTGCTATAAATTAATGGATGTAATTTTTGAGGTTATTAACCTTATATTTATATCTACATTAAAACAGGGGATTGGCAGTGATGGTAGAACATCAAACAAAATGTCTTTAAGTATTTAGTTATGATTGTTTATGTTCTAAGTTCAAATCTCAACTGGGTCTTCTCTTTGCATTTTATCATGCTGGGTTTGATAGAATACAGTAGCAGTCGCGTGCTAATGCTGATAGACTGTTCTTCAGATTCGAGGCCTTTCATCTGTGTTAGAAACCAATATTTTAATCTACCGTATATTTTGATTAATTTCATCTCAGCATTATCAGGTGTCTTATTCTTTGATATATAGACAGTTCTAGAGCTGATTTGAACTAGGAGCCTTCATTTTGAAACTAAGAACAGTGACACTCTTGTCTTCAATGCCATTCATGCATGTAGATTTGGAATCTCATTTTAAAATTCCATCATCATCATTTAACGTCCCTTTTCCATGCTTGCATGGGTCAGACAGAATTTGTTGAGGCAGATTTTCTACAGCTGGATGCCCTTCCTGTCACCAACCCTCAGCAGTTTCAAATCAAGGTAGTATTTCCCCACAGCCAGACATGTTTGCATGGAAGACTGGAAACGAACAACATCATTTGTATGACAATGATGACATCATGTGATGTCAAGACAGAAGTACATACACACATGAACACACATGCATATATGTCTGTGTGTGTGTATATATATATATATACATTGGGCCTCACAGAGGCAATGACAAAAGTCTGAGACCTCTGGAGGTATGCAGTAACTGAGAAGACCTGGCAAATAAAGTGAGTTCACAGCTGTAACCTACACCAGCGTCACATAACCAGCCCCAGCACATTCAAAAGTACCTTGGATTGTAGGGTGACATGCCATGCTTAAGGAGACCTATTGAGTCAAGTACATCAAAATCAAATCAAAATCAAATCAAATGGAAATTGTAGTTGTGACCCCCATACCAGTAGCACATAAAAAGCACCATCTGAATGTGGCCAATGCCAGTGCCACCTTGACTGGCTTCCGTGCCAGTGGCATGTAAAAAGCACCATCCAATCATGGTCAGTGCCAGCTCTTCTGGCACCCTTGGAGTGATTGGCATTAGGAAGGGCATCCAGCTGTAGAAACACTGCCAGATCAGGTTGGGGCCTGGTGCAGCCTCCTGGCTTCCCAGACCCTAGTCGAACCATCCAACCCATGCCAGCATGGAAAATGGACGTTAAAAGATGATGATGATGTATGACAAACTTTCAGTTTCCATCAACCCAATCCACTCACAAAGCTTTTGTTGATTTGGGTGTATTATAGAAGACACTTGCCCAAGGGGCCACACAATAAGACTGAACCCAACACCACGTGGTTGGGAAGCAAGCTTCTCACCACACACCCATGCACACCTTGCCTATTTAGAAGTAATATTTCTTGGTACAAATCCTACCTGATACTATATTTAATCAGGATTAAGACACTTGAAGATTTGGAGATGAAACCAGTTGAAATGTAATGTAGATGTGAATACTAAAAACACGTTTTACCTTACAGATGATATTACTAGGCCTAAAAATTATTATTATATAACTTTTGCATTTTAATATTGTTACCTAAGATAGGGCAGTGAGCTGGCAGAATCGTTAGCATGCTGGACAAAATGCTTAGCAGTGTTTCGTTCATCTTTATGTTCTGAGTTCAAATCCCACTGAGGTTGACTTTACCTTTTATCCTTTTGGAGGTTGATAAAATAAATACCAGTCAAGCACTGGCATTGATGTAACCAACTTACCCCAGAAATTTCTGGCTTTGTACCAAACATTTGAAACCAAAATTATTATCTAAGTCAAAAAATCTTTGAGATAAAATGCTTAAACACTATTCTTCTGGCTCTTTAGGCTCTGAGCTTAAATTCCATCAAGGGTGACTTTACTGTTCATCTTTGTGGGGTCAATTAAATAAGTACCAGTTGAGCACTGGGGCCAAGGTAATTGATTAACCCACCCCACTAAATTTCTTGTATTTGTTCCAAAATTTAAAGAATATTATTAACTAAGAAATAAAATGCCAGAGATTTGTTAAATTCCAACTCTGAAAGTGTTATTTTCAAAAAAATATGAATCCATGTTCTAGGTTTTTTTTTTTGAAAAAATTTCATTATATTTAACATTGCTGAAGCAGGATCAGCCAAAAAGAGATTAGAAAAAACGGTAAGGTAAACCAGACCTGACTAAGTTTTCACCAGTCACCGATTCCGCTCTTGTTACCAATTTTGCTACATCTTTTTACAGCACAGTTGCAAGATCTGGTAAAGAAACTCCATGCGAAAACAGCAGAGCTTGAAGAAGAAGTCTATGACTGTGAATTTAAAATCAGAAGACAAGAATTTGAGGTACTCTCTCTTTCTTTCTCTCTCTCTCTCTCTGTGCCTCTCTATGTCTCTCTCTCTCTCTCTCTCTCTCTCTCCCTTTCTGTCTCTCCTTCTTTCTCTGTTTCTGTGATACTCAAGAGATTATGGCACACTAAATTTCCTTATCAAAATTTGTTGCTCCAATTCCTCATTGGAACCAGGTCGTTTTACAATCTTCACACTTTGAGAAAACGCTGAATATAACATGTTCTTATTTCTCCTTTGCCTAAAACGTTTCGCTTTCTGCTCATTTCAAGCAATTTTAACATTTCTGCTATTGATTTTGAGACAATTCCAAGACTTATTAAAAAAAAACACCTGTTGCTACTCTTCTGCTTAGCCAAAAGAAATTAATGCAATTATAATTAACGTAATTATAATTGCTCTTCAATACTATTTAAATAAAATATTTCATGTTTTGGGAAATAATACACATGATATTTGGTGAATAACCAATATGAGACCAGGAAGCTGTCTTGTGCTTGTTTTGTAGAAACATTTACAGAAATGATTTGAAAATAACTGATCTGGAAACGACAAATTTAGTAAAATAACATTTAGGTTTTAATGAAGATCCCTTGAACCCCTTTCTGGGGAAATACTCTTTGCTTCATTTAAATTTGAGAATAATGAAGAATGCAGTGAAATGACGTCGACATGAAATTTTGATAGAAGGTTTTAATTTCAGTTGTTTTTAAAACAAGGAATTTGTGTCATAGAATTAGGGACAGTCTCAGACAGGGTAGTATGAAAAGGGTTAAAGTAGAAAGATTTGTGTTATAAATTTTGAAGACATATCAAACTAAAAAAAAAGCAAAAAAAAAACCATTGTTCAAAGAAGTTAAATTCATAATGAGAAACTTAACGAGTTTTTCATCTATCATCGTTTATCATGGAGGTTTGGTTCCAAAAGCAAAAGAAAACAAAAAAAACAACACCAATAAATAAATCATCTCCATTCAGTTTGTAAATGGAACAGACGGCAGATTTGTTGCCACCAAACTCAGGATCCACAGCAACGAAGCCCCCCCACGGTCAGGTACTTCCTTGATCATCTCCACATTTTCTTGTAGAGAATACAGTCATCTGTGTCGTTTATTAGGATCAGGTGCCTTTGTATTTTTTTCTTTTCACTGGTCCCATGTTGATGGATACAAGGACATAAACCCATATAAAAAAATACAGCTTTGCAGCCTGGCCATGGAAACACAAATGGCAACCAGTGCATGCTGGGTAACTGAGCTTTGTGAGTCGTTGCTGGGATGCACTTCCACTGTTCAAGTAGGATCAACTGATTTCCAACTCATGTTATCCCTGATCAGTTCATGACAAGCATAACAGGGTTCAAAATTGAATGTATCATGTTATCCCAGATCAATGATGAAAGAATCAGTGATAAACGAGGCTACATATGTTAAAATGTCCCCAGGTACTGAGATTTGTGGATTGTTCTTGAGTATGTGAACAGCAACTCTCCCCATTACGTAGCTCTGCTCAGAAGGGTCAGGGTCAGGTGTGGGAGCATGTGATTTTGCAGTGTGTTGCTGCGTTCACCATTTGTCAGTAGATTCCCAGGTCCTTCTGGGTGACCGCTCAAGCAGACTCCTAGTCAGTCTCCATCTCCACAAGTTGCCTCTTCACCTGCTGTGACCATGTGGCATGTGGTCGACCAACATGAACCATCAACCCAGCCAGATCTTCAGTGAAGTGAACACTGTGAGCAGGGTTTAACTCAGAAAACCAAGCAACAAGGTCAGAGAGTCTGAGCTCAGATAGATTGTCAAAAAATGTGGATCCGTGGTGGAAAGATAATCTTGCTATTTGGAGAATTTTACCAATCTGCTTTGTTTTCTAATGTAGGTATCACACCTCAGATTCATTAAGCACAAAAGGAGATATTAAAAGAACTAATTAGTAATATTAGCATAATTGAAGGTAGCAAGCTGGCAGAATTGTGAGCATGCCAGGCAAAATGCTTCAAAGCATTTTCTCCATTCTTACGTTCTAAGTGCAAAATTCTTCTGAGGTCAACTTTGCCTTTCATCATTTTGAGTGTTGATAAAATTAGCATCGGTTGAAGGGTGTGGTCATGTAATTCAGTGGTTCCCAAAGTGAGTGGTACCACCCCTTCTGGGGGCGGTGTAAAGATCCAGGGGACATTGAAAAAAAATGGGGCGATAATGAGGTGACGAAAACGGGGTGTAAAAAAACAAAAAACAAACAAAATAAAGGGTTAATTAAGTTAAGTTTTATTTGTGAAATATTGTTGGTTTGAACTTGCTGCAGAAAATGGTCTATGTCTGTGATGGTGAGTGCGGGGGGGGGGGAGGCACTAGGCATGTGACCTTAAAACCAAGGGAGCAGCAGCCTGAAAAAGTTTGGGAACCACTGATGTAATTGAATTATCCCTTCACCCAAAATTGCTGGCTTTGTACCAAAATTTGAAACCAAGTTTAGAACAATTGACATAATCCTAAAAAGGAAAGAAAAATATGTCAAGGAGTTGTTTTGTTGAAAATTTTGTGCCAAACATTATTGAGTAGGTTGTACAGTAAATGATATGGAACTAGAAAAGAGAACATATATTTATGAATAGAATGGAGGGTGGATGTGGAAATAGAATTAATGAAATTTGCTGCGTTGTAATCAATATCAGAATTTTTAATCAAATATTCTTGAACTTCTCTAACTTAAATCCCAAATTTATAAATCTTGACTAAATCTAAGATGGTGGAATTTCTCATCATTTCAACTGATGAGGGCTTAACAAGACTCAATGAGATCCTCATCTGCTCTAGGTCTGTGGAAAACATCCACCACCATTTAGCTTGCAGGGTCAAAGTTGAAGACTTTCAGTAGCATCCACTGTTGTTGCTTTCTTTGTTGCCACTGGACTTATAAAGAAAGGCTGATGGTGCTGGAGCTGTGGTTTGCTGAACAACCAGTTCAAAGAATATTATGGTTATTTTCTGAGTTCAAATTCCACTGAGGTCAGCTTTATCTTTCATCTTTTCTGGGTCAATAAAATAGGTCCCAATGGAGCACTGGGGGAGGGGGGGGCAGTGTAATCGACTGACCCCCTCCTTATCATATTTATGTAATTTATTTTTAAGCCTGCAATAGGAATAACAGAAATTTGTATATTAACGATGGTAACCTAATCAAGTGTTTCAAAACCACAATGATCTCTTCTAAGCCATCTTGATTATCAGAAACGTAAGGGTTGGTTTCAGTGCTGTTCTTAACACTTACCATTCCTTTCTCTATTTTCAGATCAATGACCTCACAATAAAGGTTAATGACACCAGAGGCAAATTGTGAGTATCTCTCTTGCTTCAGATTTTATTAGATTCATTTTCAGTTTCAGTCTACATGCCTTTTGAAAATAGTCATCTCTCTTTCTCTCTCTCTCTCTCTCTCTCTCTCACACACACACATGCACACACACACACACATGCATGCACGCACACGTATGGAGTTGTGTTGTTTTCAAGTATTATTGTGTAAATGGTAATTTTACAAAGTGAAACTAGACTCAATATCTTTGGAAGAGGAAATATTTCGGGCATCCAAGGCTATAGTTGCCACTCAGAGCATTGTTACTCAGACTTCATGGTTTTTTTTCCATGGACATGTCTAAAACATGATTGGCCAATGGATTGAAGACCTCTTCAGTTGGTCTTTTATATATATATCATCATTTAACATCAGTTTTCCATGCTGGTATGGATTGGACAGTTTGACTGGAGCTGGTCAACCGAAGGACCTTGCCAGGCTCCACCGTCTACTTTGACCATGGTTTCTAGGGCCAAATGCCTTTCCTAACTTCTTTACAGAGTGCTTTTCCACATGGCACCAGCACTGGTGAGGTCACCAAGTAACTTGCAAGACAAAGATTTATATAAGATGGGCTTCCACACTGAGTTACCATCTACCAAATTCACTCTCAAGGCATTGGTTGGCATTGACTTATAGTAGAAAGACCCTTCAGTTCCACTGCATGGGACTGAACCTGAAACTATGTGGCTGCAAAACAATTTTCTGATCCTCACAGCCTAATAAACGTAAATACTATAAATACACCTGTTCAGGTGAGTTAAGGTATTTCACAATACGACTTATTACCATAGATGAACCGGTGGCAGAATCATTAACGTGCCAGAATCGTTAACATGCCAGACAAAGAGCTTAGCAGAATTTCTTCTGAATCTTTATGTTCTGAGCTCAAATCTTGCTGAGATCAACTTTGCCTCTCAGGGTCGATAAAATAAGTACCAGTCAAGTACTGGGGCCAGTATTATTGACTTGCCTTTTCTTCAGGATTGTTGGCCTTTGTGTCAAAATTAGAATTATCACAGAAGTAATTAACATTATCTCTCTCTCTCCCTCCCTCCCTCTCTCTCTCTCTCACTCTCAATTTATTTTTGTTTTCCCTTTGTTCTTTCTATAATCGTACTTTAAACATTTCTCAATTTTGTCTTTTACAGTGTCAAACCTGTTCTCAAAAAAGTATCCAAAACAGAAGCCAAGTAAGTGAAAACGATTGATTGATGCCTCTTGTATTTATTATTACCTGTTGCAGGTGTCATTCATCATCTTCATCATTTAACATCCGTTTTCCATGCTGGCATGGGTTGGACGGTTCAGGTGGGGTCTGGGAAGCCAGGAGGCTGCACCAGGCTCCAGTCTTATCTGGCAGAGTTTCTACAGCTGGATGCCCTTCCTAACGCCAACCACTCTGTGAGTGTAGTGGGTGCATTTTATGTGCCACCAGCACAGGCTGCAGAGGAGGTTGGCATTGACTACAATCGGATGGTGCTCTTTATGTGCCACCGGCATGGAAACCAGTCAAGGCAGCTCTGGCATCTGCCACATTCAGATGGTGCTTTTTACATGCCACCGGCACAGGGATCACAACTACAATTTCCATTTGATTGTGATTTGATTTGATTTTGATGTACTTGACTCAATAGGTCTCCTTAAGCATGGCATGTCGCCCTACGATCCAAGATACTTTTTGAGTGGGCTGGTTATGTGACGCTGGTGTAGGTTACAGCTGTGAACTCATAAGTGTAAAGAAGAGATGCTGTGTCTATAGCCTGCCTGGGATGTTTGACCGGTGTATCTGTAAATTGATGACTGGGACACAAAATGTGTTTGAAGACAGGAAAGAATGAAGGTTTTTCAGGGTCACACCAAGCTCCAGTATCATCCTTGGTTTGGTTTCAAGCACTTTGCAGAGTGCACCAACTGCCTTTTCTGTGCCACTGGCACAAGTGGGCTTGCCAAGTAACTTGCATTACAAGAACAGGAAAAAGAAAATGGGAAACCCCCCCCCCCCCCCCAACAAAATATGTATGGAGAGGACAGTAGGTTTATATCAGGTGTTGACAGGTTAAAGTATGATGGAAAAACGAGCAGCTTCCCTGAAAAATAAATTTGCTGACATCTTTGCTACTTTTAAAACATTATTTCATTTTAAAATTATTATTTCCTCCACAATATATTTAGATAATGTGTTTAGATTTAAACACTGAGTTTTTTAATATTGTTTTTACAAATTTAAAAAAATTAAATTTTCTGATTTCAATGTAAAAAACAACATTTATTATACTGACTAAACTGACAGAGTTATGCTATCAGGTTTTGTAAATGGTATTATGGTGTCATGGTATCGACAAGACTATCAGATATTGTCATACATCGCTAGTCACAATGCACTTTGTATTGTTTGAGCTTTTAAATGATGCCATCCTGCTGGCTAGATGCGCAGGCCAACATTCCCCGGTGACCAGAAGGCTATTCCATTGTAGGGTGTACCCATTTACAGCTGAGTGGACTGGACCAACGTGAAATGAAGTGTTTTGCTCAAGAACACAACACACTACTCAGTCCTGGAATTGAACCCATGAACTAGCAATTGTGCATGCAATACCCGAACCACTAAGCCATGTGCCTTCATGTAAATGGTAAAAGCATTAATATAAAAGGAGATGCTGTGTTTACTGACCTCCCAACCTTTCAATCGTGTATTCTCTGTACGTTCTTTGTCTTTTTCCCCTCTTTGCAGGCTTGCCAAGTTGGAGAGGAAGAAGGCTGAAAACTTCCGTCCTACTTTGAAATCCACACATGAGTCCCAAAAGGAGGAAGACGGTGCAGCTGGTTAGTATTGTTCTTCATGTTGGTGGTGTTCTGAGTTCAAATCACTCTAACCTCAAGTCAATATTCAAAATTGTAATTGTTGTTGTTGTTATTATTATTATTATTATTATTATTATTATTATTATTATTATTATCATTATTGTTGTTATTATTATTATTATTATTATTATTATTATTATTATTATTATTATTATTCTGCCAGGGTCGACTTTACATTTCATTGTTTCTGGGGTCAATAAGATAAGTACCAGTTGAACACTGGGGTCAATATAATCAACTTGGCCTCTTCCCCTGGCCTTGCTGGTTTTGTGACAAAATTTGAAACCATCATCATTATTATTATTATTATTCAGTAGTTTTATTTTTATTTTTATAGCGTGCTTTCACTTCACTACCGAGCGCAGATCTGTGTGCCTTGGGTATGTGCTGTGATTTGTTGTGATGCTCTGATGGTTATTGTATGGAAAGTGTTCTGCGTAGGATGTGTGCAGTGCCTAGTAGTGCAATTTTCTGTATGTTATATGTGTTTGTAAGTCCTGGTGTTTTTGTTATGTATTTGTCTGAATATTTTTTTATCATGCCTAATGCACCTACTATGATAGGAATTGTTTCTGTTTTCAGATTCCACATTCTAGTTACCTCTATTTCCAGGTCTTTGTATTTTGAGAGTTTCTCCATTTCTTTTAGAGACACGTTGTCATCTGCCGGTACTGATACATCAATTAGAAAGCATTTTTTTTCTTCATGGTCTCTGACAACTATATCTGGTCTGTTGGCCTTAATTTCTCTATCTGTGTGTATCGGCATATCCCAGATTATGGTTGCTTTCTCGTTTTCTGTGACCTTTTCTGGTGTGTGCCTATACCATCTTTTTTCTGTTGTTATTCCATAATGTTGGCATAGCTTCCAATGTATGTAGGTTCCAACTCTGTCATGTCTGTGAATATATTCCTTCTTAGCCAAGACTGGGCAGCTAGAGATAATATGATTTATTGTTTCTTGTCCATCTCCACATATTCTGCAGTTACTTGTAATATTTCTTTTCATTACATGTTTTTGGTAATTTCTGGTGGGGAGGCTTTGGTCTTGTGCTGCAATTAAAAATCCCTCTGTCTCTGCTTTGAGTCCTGAGCTTCTCAACCATTGCTGGGATTTTTCTTTGTCTATTTCTTTTGCGTTTAGTTTAGTGCAGTATTTACCATGAAGGGGCTTTTCTTGCCATCGTTTTATCATGGTTCGTTGCTGTTCTATTTTTAGTTTGGATTTCATTTGTTTTATAGCTTTTGTTGTTTCTTCATCTTCTTCTTCTTCTTCATGTTTATTAGGTGGTATGATTTCTTGTTTGTATTTGTCAGCTTCCTTAAATACTGAGAACAGTTTTTTGTTTTGCTCGTGTTTTGCCGCTATCTGGATCAGTTTTCCTTCCTTCTGAAGTAGATATTTTTGCAGTCCTATGGTGGTTATTTTATAGTAGTTTTCCAGCTGTATAAGGCCTCTACCACCTTCTATACGTTGTATATATAGTCTTTCTATGTCAGATTTTGGGTGATGCATCCTAGATCCTGTCATTATTTTTCTTGTTTTCCTGTCTATTTTGGTCAGTTCATTTCGTGTCCAGTTAAGGATATTGTAGCTGTAACTTATAACTGGGACAGCTAAAGTGTTGATACCTATTATCTTGTTTTTAGCATTGAGCTCTGTGTTTAGTATTGATCTAACTCGTCTATAATATTCTTTTTTTATTTTCTCTTTCATTTGTGTGTGTTGTGTCTTATCTAGTTCATGGATTCCTAAGTATTTGTAAATTTGGCTTTGGTCTAATTCTTTTATTTCATTTGCTTCATCTAGTGTGATATTGTTACTCTTAACTAGTTTTCCTCTTTTCATGGTTACTTTGGCGCATTTTTCTAATCCAAATTTCATATCTATTTCTTTGGTAAATCCATGAACTGTCTTTAATAGTGTTTCCAGCTGTTTGTCATTTGCAGCGTATAGTTTTAGGTCATCCATATATAAAAGGTGGCTGATCGTTTTGCCGTAACATTTATATCCGCATCCAGTTCTATTTAGCATATCAGATAGAGGTGACAGTGCCAAGCAGAAAAGGAGTGGAGAGAGCGTATCTCCCTGGAATATTCCTCTTCTAATGGGGATGTCTTTGGTTTTCATGAGTCCCTCTTTTGTTTGGAGGTGTAGGACTGTTTGCCATTTATTCATAGAGTGCTCTATGAATTTTATGATTGTTGGTGCTACTTTGTTAATGGCTAGTGTTTCGAGGATCCATGTGTGGGGGAGACTATCAAACGCCTTTTTGTAGTCAATCCAGGCCATGCTGAGGCCTTTCTTCTTTCTGTGGCTGTCTTCAGTTATGGCTTTATTAATCATTAGTTGATCTTTACAGCCATATGAGCCTTTGCGGCATCCTTTCTGCTCTTCTGGGAACAGTTTGTTTTCGTCCAGGTGCTTGTTCAGCCTTTGTGATATCACTGCAGTAAATGCCTTGAACATAGTAGGGAGGCAGGTTATTGGTCTGTAGTTTTCTGGTTTTTCTGTTTCATTTGATTTGGGAATTAAGATGGTTTTCCCCTTCGTGAGCCATTCAGGCATTGTCTCTGGCTCTGCTAGTACGTTGTTAAAGTTTTCAGCCAGCTTTTTGTGCATTCCTGTTAGATATTTCAACCAGAAGTTGGGGATCTTGTCATGCCCAGGTGCCTTCCAGTTGCTTAGTCTTTGCAGTGCCTGGGTGACCTCTTCAGTTGTTATGGGGGTCCAAGTTTGTTCAGATGCCGAGTTTGTTATTTTGATACTCCTTTTTTTTGGTGGTTCGTTCGCCGACCATATTTCTCCCCAGAATTCTTCCAATTCTTCTGCCGTTGGTGCTGCAGTGACTTCTATTTTATTTTTGCCCAGTTCTTGGTAGAACTTTTTGGGGTCGGAGTTGAACTTTTTGTTCTGTTCAAAGAAGCGTTGGCGTTTCTCGTACCGGCGGATCCTTTGAGCTTTGGCAAGGATATCTTGCTTCAGCTTTTCTTTTATCTCCGGCAAATCTTTTTCTGTGGTGTTATATTTGCGGAGCATTTTTGTTCTCTTTTTGTTGCTCAGTAGCGTTGCTTGTTTGCTGATTTCATTAAGAATCGACAGGTCTTTTCTAATTTTTTTTATTTTGTTTTGGATGTTATTTATCCACAGGGTTTGTTTGGGTGGTGGTACTCCTGTTTGGGCGGGTTTGGGTGAGTATCCAGCTTCTTTTGTGGCTGCAGTGGCTGCTGCGTATATCAAGTCATTTAGTTCAGTGATATCACTTTTTTTTGTTTCAGTGGCTAGTTCAGTGACGGCTAGGTTTATGTTGTTTATAATTGGTGTTGTTATTGCGTTTATTTTTATTCTTGGGAGGTATGGTCGGTGGTCCATTTTGAGCTCTGTGGTTTTTAGTTCTTTGATTATTTTATTTTTTATATTATCATAATCATTAGGCTCCCCTTCGTTGTTTACATCGTGTTTGTTGGGAATGTTGCGTTTGTCTTCGTGTTTTACAGTGTCAGTGTTTATATTATTGGGCATTGTTGTGTGGCTTCTATCTACATTTTCCTGGTGTATGTTTTCTTTTAGGTGTTCTATTTCTATTTCTGATATTTTTTTTGTGTTGAGAATGTATCTTCGTACGTTAGCTAATTTATTAGGGTTCATTGCTGTATCCAAGTCTAAATCTCTATTATTTTCCTTCCATATTTTATATGTATGTGTTGTTGTATTTTCATTTTTTGGGTAGAGTACTGCTGTGAAGTATGCGTGTAAGATAGAAATGTATTCCTCACGTGTCCATTTACGTCTTTTGGGTTTTATTTGCGGGACATGAGGTACAACGTCCGGCCCATTATTTTGACGGTCGTCATTTTCGTAGGGTACCGGTCCGTTTATTTCTGTTGTCACATTATTTCGCACGTGTAGTTTTTCGTACATTTTTTGTTGTAGGTTTAATGTACGTACCGCTCGATTGTTATTCTTGGGTTGAATAGTATCGGTGGCATTTAATTTCTTCGTAGTTCCTTTGTACATGGTGTTTGGGGTCGGAGATGATCGTGATGTTTCACGCATGTTTACATGTGTTGCGTTAGAGGTGGAGATGATATCGAGTCAAAATACATCATTTCGTTTCGAAAATAGTAATAAATTTCAATTTGTATTACTTACTCGGATACAGTCCAATTCTTTGTTAGTAAAACTTTGGCTCCATAGGATGTCCTTGTTTTCGATGTTTGTGGATAGGTTTCGGAGCTCTGAATTTTCCTTCTTACATCTTAAAAGTCCCCCGGTGTTATTATTATTATTATTATTATTATTATTATTGTTATTATTATTGTTATTATTATTATTATTGTTATTATTATTATTATTATTATTATTATTATTGTTATTATTATTGTTATTATTATTATTATTATTATTATTATTATTATTATTATTATTATTATTATTGTTATTATTATTGTTATTATTATTATTATTGTTATTATTATTATTATTATTATTGTTATTATTATTATTATTGTTATTATTATTGTTATTATTATTATTATTATTATTGTTATTGTTATTATTATTATTATTATTATTATTATTATTAAGGTGGTGAGCTGGCAGAATCGTTAGCACGCTGGGGAAAATGCTTAGCAGTATTTTGTCTGCAGCTATATTCTGAGTTCAATTCCACCGAGGTTGACTTTGCCTTTCACCCTTTCAGGGTTGATAAATTAAGCACCAGTTGCATACTGGGGGTCAATGTAATTGAATTGCCCGTTCCCCCAAAATTTCAGGCCTTGTGCCTAGAGTAGCTGGCTAGTGGTGAGCTGGTGGAATCATTGGCACACCAGGCTTAGCGGTTTTTCACCCACCTTTACACTCAAAGTTCAAATTCTGCTGAGGTCGACTTTGCCTTTCATCCTTTTGAGGTCGATGAAATAAGCACTGGGGGGTTGGGGTCGATGTAATTGACTAGACCCTTCTCCAAATTTCAGGCCTTGTGCTTATAGTAGAAAGGATTATTATTGGTGGTGGCCAGCTGGCAGAAACGTTAGCACGCCTGGTGAGATGCTTGGCAGTATTTCATCTATCTTTATGTTTGGAGTTCAAATACTGCTGAGGTCAACTTTGCTTTTCATCCTTTTGAGGTCGATGAAATAAGCACTGGGGGGTTGGGGTCGATGTAATTGACTAGACCCTTCTCCAAATTTCAGGCCTTGTGCTTATAGTAGAAAGGATTATTATTGGTGGTGGCCAGCTGGCAGAAACGTTAGCACGCCTGGTGAGATGCTTGGCAGTATTTCATCTATCTTTATGTTTGGAGTTCAAATACTGCTGAGGTCAACTTTGCTTTTCATCCTTTCGGGGTCGATAAACTAAGTACCAGTGAAACACTTGGGTTGATGTAATCGACTAGTCCTCTCCTCCATTCAGTGTCAAAACCGTTGCATGATTCAATCTTCTTGGGTCTTCTCCTTGTGCCCTATAAAAAGGCTGCTTTTGGCAGTAATTGCAGAATGTTGAAGCAGCCTCATGTTATGTCTCCATTCTCACCACATTCAGCCGATTAAAACAGATGACCAACAGTAGACTGGAATCTGCATTACCACAAATACAGTGCAGTTGTGATGGTCCAGTTGTGATGCTCCAGCCACAGACTGCTGTATCAGTAAGCTTGCCATTATCTCCAACCAGTACGTCTCTCTCTTAGCACCTAATTATTGCTCTAAGTATTTGTAGAAGACCAACACAGTTAAAGCCCTTCTGGCCTGTCATAGAATCTTCTGTGAATTCTTTGTGAGTGTTGTCAGTTATTTCTTCCTGCAGTCACTTGCGCTCACTTCTCAACCGGAACCATCTTGAGCTAGTTTCAGCTGCCTTGCTTATTTTCTAGGTGGCTTTCTTCAGTTGTCGGGTTTCAGACCTATCTTCTGCAGGAAATAGTAGACTGAGCTAGATGGAAAGCCATGGGGAATGGGGCCACATGCTAGCCCTTGAAAAGGGCCTCATCAATTGAGTTCTGATATTTTGATTTCTTGACTTTGTAGAAGATAACAATGTTTGATATAAAAAAAAAAATTCTAGTGTGTTAGTTGTTTTAAGATTTTTTTAAAAAATGGTTTTTCTTCATATTTATGTGTTTTTATTTTCTGTTTTGCAGAAGAATGAGGTGCATGAAGTCGGCGTTTGATGTAAGGGTGAGAAGCAGGCCAGTGAAACAACAACAACATGGAAGTTCCAGAAGACATCTCTACTCCATAGTGTCATCCTAGCCTGCATCAGATCCCCTTTCTCCACTCCTTCACCTCTCTCTCCTCCCCCTTGAGTGCTATGTTTTGTAAAAAATAAAGAGAAATCTAGCTTCGGAACAGGAATTTTCTGTTTTTTTTTTTTTTTTTTTTTGGTTTATGTTAATTTTTTTTTTGCTTAGTTGTACAAGAAAACATAAAATCTACCATTCTTGACTGACATCTGTTGAAACACCAACCAAAATAATAAATATTAATAAACTGTTCTTCCGTGTGTTCAACATCTCATCTCGATATACATGACTTTTTTGCCTTTTTTTCTGTTTTGTTTTGTTTCTTTCTCTTGTCCTCTTAGGCTTATTATTATTATTATTATTTTTTTTTTTTACCATATTTGACCATTAGTTTAAATAATAATTCAATCTTTTTATTTCCATTTTTTAAACTGAAAAGTCACTTCCCAAATAACAGCTCATTTTGCTTTCCTGTTTCAGTTAGATGTTTGCTTCCCCCAACTTTTCACAACTCCCTGACAAACCTGCAGTTGTATTGAAAGGCAAGAAAAGTCTTGGTTGTAATAATTAACTAAGGAGTCATTAGCATACTAGTGTATCTTAATTAAGAACATTCTACGTATACCATTCAGTACATCACTCCTTAATTTGTTTTGAGTTAATGCCATTGGCCCACTTGAGTTATTTTCCTTTAACTCATTTTATATTTTTAATATTATAAATTAACTTGGCTAAAAGTCCTTTTCTATATATATTATATATATATATAATATATATATATATATATATATATATATATATATATATATATATATATATATATATATATATAGATAGATAAAAAAAAACTATTGGCAATTGAACAAAACCAGCTTCAGTAAACAATACCACACTGAGGAGGTCTAATAGACTGAAACATGTCCATAGTTGTCCCTTTGCTTACAAAGATCAGACTTGCCTCTATGCATGTAAACTAAATTTATGAAATTGATTCTTAATTTCTTTGACATTATCTTCCTTTTTCATTGAGGCTCTCTAACAATTACCACTAGGTTTTTGCTTATTTTCTCTCAGAGGCAAATGTCAAATTAACTCTGAATTCAGAATAACATCCCTTGTTAACTTAGTTGCCCATATATCTACCTATTCAGCTAATGGTCAGTAGTCAGTACATCATATATCTTACTGGCTAAGAATATGTATGTATGTTTTAGTCAACATATCTCCTGGCTATCAAAATAGCTCTAATGTTGATATATATATATATATTATATATATATATATATATATACATATATATATATATGTATGTAATGGCTAACTGTATATTACTGGTCAGTGGTTGTGAATGTAATGACCAGTAGTATATCTAAGCAATTAATAATGTTGATATATATATAATAGTCATATGTATATCTGCATACTAGATATATCTAATGCGTGTAATATATCTACAGTGTGTATATGTATATATAATCGTTATTATTATATCTAAGCAATCAGTAACCTGTATAATTTAATGGTGAGATGTATGTATATATATAATGCCCTGGTGTCTGTTAAAAGAAATCTTAATAAAGGATAGCTAACAGCCCCAAGTGTTAGAATACCTTTTGGTGCTGTCATAGATCTAAATTGTTTGAACGCTCCGTTTGACATCTAAACACCCAAAAGCTGTTAGATTGGCTCTAAATTGTTTTGATGTTCAATGCAACGTCTAATGTAATTGTAGTATATACATTCACCAATAGTCATTGGCTGAAAAGGGAATGGTTGAAGCTGCTGTACCACAGACACTGAAGGCAAATATGTAGTGGCGTTTCTTTCTTCTGGCTTTGTGTTCTGAGTTCCAATTCCGTTAAGGCCGGCTTTTGCCTTTCATTCTTTGGAGGCTGATAAACCAAATACCAGTTGGACTCAGGGGTCAATATAATCATCTAGCCTCCAATCCTTCCCGAATGACAGGTCTTTTGCCGATATTCTGAAGAAAAATAGGTAACAGCTTTAATTTTAGGCCCCATTAAATCTACTGATGAGGCTAAGAACAGACATTGCCTACATCTTCAGGTAGACTTGTGTCTTTCTCATCGTCTTCAATTGTGGGTTTGTTTTCAAATCTTTTTCGCAAGGCTTTAAAAGCACTTTCATTGTTTTTTTTATTTTTAATTAATTTATTATATAATGAGAGAGTTTTATCTTTCATTGAGTGGTTATCTGAGGTCCTTTTTTTTCTCTCTGAAGGAAACTAATTACTGTTCTCTTCTGATCCTAAATATATTTTGATATCTTCTTCCTGTAATTGTTAAACTACAAAACAACTAAAGAAATATATTCACACATACACACACATATATATATATATATAATATATATGTCTTTTATGGTCAGGAACTGTTTCTGTGAGAAAGCTAAACTACATTGTTACCTCACTCCACATTCTTTTGAAAACTGATTCTTCTCCATCTCAGCTGGTTTGTCCATGGCTTAGCTATTTCATTCAACTGTTGGAATAAACACAATAACAACAATAATAACTATAACAGTATAATTGTTGTGATTATTATTATTATTATTATTATCTGAAATAAACAAAAAAAATGTTCTGTTTCTCTCACTCATTATTTTATTTTTTTTGCTTTGCATCCATTGTTGCATGTTCCCTTTTGTTGCTCGTGTTTTCTCCCTCCTCCCCTTCACCCTATGCGATTCAGATGCTTCCCTCCGTCTGATAAATACTGCACTGTCAAAGTGTTCTTACAAAACATATCTTTCACAAAATAATCAATGTTAGTCATCAGATAGTAAGGGAGGGGGGGGGGGTGAAGAGTCGAGTGCACCTTATAAGGTAATGATTCACCAGCATTTTGGAAAAAGCACCCAGTACACTCTATAATAAAGTGGTTGGCATAAGGAAGGGCATCTAGCTGTAGAATTCCTGCTAAGGCTGACATTGGATCTCATTGTGACTCCACGGCTTGCTGGGTTCTGTTGAACTGTTGAGTCCATGCCAGCATGAAAATCAGACATTTAATGATGATGGTGCATGGGTATGGATCGGTACCGGGTGTGACTGTGTGTGTAAGGAACTAGCTTCCTATCCATGTAGGTTCTGGCTTTAGTTCCACTGTGCTGCAGCTTGGGCAAGTGTCTTCTACTATGCTCCCAGGCCAACGAAACCTTGCTAGCAGCTGATTTATGGCTTAGCATGCAGTTGCTAGAGGATACCTACTACTGATGAAGCGTAAGGAGGCAGAAATGCACATTTTGCAATACAACCACCACTGCTCAACAATTTTCCTCTGCTCCTGACATATTTCTGTGTTGTTTGACATTTTACATTCACAAGAGATATCTCAAAACGAATATCAGAGTAAATAAAGCTTTCACTGATCTATTCTGTTGCACATAAAAAATAGAAACAATATTCTTTCTAAACAGACTTTGTATAGATTACAACTATTTCTATAAAGCGAACTTTCCACATAGAATAAAGAAGTATTGTATATCATTACTTAATGGAAAGTTCTTGAAGCACCGAGAAAGAAGGAAAGACAAAGAAACATGTAGTCTTGAAGGCAATACTGTTAAAATGACTGGTTTCTTCATGTCAGTCTACCAATTAACAAAATCTTGACTGTAACCAATAGCAATTAAGGTATTTAACTATATATATATATATGTATATATACATATATAAATATATAATTATATGTATATATACATATATAAATAGGCACCCTTGCCAACCCCCTTTGCTTGTGAAGACATGTTGGGGCAAGCGAAATCGAAATCGAAATCGAATTGAACCAGCCAGGATCCCTGGTCTGGTGGTACGTAAAAAGCACTATCCGACTCGTGGCCGATGCCAGCACCGCCTCGACTGGCTTCCGTGCCGGTGGCACATAAAATACACCAATCTGACCGTGGCCGTTGCCAGCCCCGCCTGGCACCTGTGCAGGTGGCACGTAAAAAGCACCCACTACACTCACGGAGTGGTTGGCGTTAGGAAGGGCATCCAGCTGTAGAAACATTGCCAAATTAGACTGGAGCCTGGTGCAGCCTTCTGGCTTCCCAGAACCCCGGTCGAACCGTCCAACCCATGCTAGCATGGAGAACGGACGTTAAACGACGATGATAAACACATATATATACATACATATATAATTATATATATATATACATATATATATACACATATATACATACATACATATATATATATATACACATATAAGTTTATATATATATATATATACTCACAAGGCTTTGGTCAGCCTGAGACTATAGTGGAAGACACTTGGCCAAGGTTCCACACAGTGGGACTGAACCTAGAACTATGTGGTTGGGAAGCAAGCTACTTACCACACAGATATACCTGCACCTATATATATATATCATCATCATCATCATTGTTTAACATCCACTTTCCATGCTGGCATGGGCTGGATGGTTTGACTGGGGACTGGCAAGCCAGAAGGCTGCACCAGGCTCCAATCTGATCTGGCAAGGTTTCCACAGCCGGATGTCCTTCCTAATGCCAGCCACTCGAAGGGTGTACTGAGTGTTGGCACGTGGGAGGGGGGTAGTCAGGAAGCACTGGCATCAATCATGCTGAAATGGCACTTTTTACTTGCCACCGGCATGGGATGTACATGTTCGTTTCTCTTTTTGCCATCTTTGATTTTATTTTTGATCTTGTATATAAATGAAGATATTTCCTCCGTTCGGCTGCTTTTCTCTCTACAAAACGGGAAGTTACATTGCAGAACAATCATTTTGACAAGTTGTAATTATTTATCACCCGACAAGATACATCTGCACCACCGGATACTCCTGAACCAGTTGTTGAGTGTCCCACCCAAGAGGAATCGATGCTAGGTGTGTCGAAACAACTGTCGTCATTAACAATAAATTCTCATATATTCCATCTTCCGTCTTTCATTTGCCATATATATAATATATATATATATATATATATATATATATATATATATATATATATATATATGTGTGTGTGTGTGTGTATATATATATATACATATACATATACATATGAATGTATATATGAATTCTGTAAATAATAATAATAATAATAATCTTAATGCTTATAAGTGATCCCCATGTATTGGTTAAAGAAAATAGTCTAATATTGAATTACATAAGCCCTTGTCAGAAAAAGTGGGTGTTAGTATGTATGGGAATCAACCCCCAACCCCCCATATTCACGGTAAGTGTTCAAACTGATTACACCAACCTACCTACTCACTTCTTCCTTTAACAACTATAATTCCATAGTCTTTGAGCTTACAATTATTATTATTATTTACACTTCTCCATTTAACACAGAAAATACACACACACATATATATATATATTCATGTTTTTATGCTCAATTTTACATTGATCTAAAGGGTAACTCTATACTTTTGTAAGTAGCTTGCTAACCAACCACATGGTTCCGGGTTCAGTCCCACTGCGTGGCATCTTGGGCAAGTGTCTTCTGCTATAGCCCCGGGCCGACCAATGCCTTGTGAGTGGATTTGGTAGATGGAAACTGAAAGAAGCCTGTCGTATATATGTATATATATATATGTGTGTGTGTATTTGTGTGTCTGTGTTGGTCCCCCTAGCATTGCTTGACAACCGATGTTGGTGTGTTTACGTCCCCGTCAGCGGTTCGGCAAAAGAGACCGATAGAATAAGTACTGGGCTTACAAAGAATAAGTCCCGGGGTCGATTTGCTCGACTAAAGGCGGTGCTCCAGCATGGCCACAGTCAAATGACTGAAACAAGTAAAAGAGTAAAGAGTATAGATTTATTATTCTTAAATACAAGAATGTCATTGACAGTGACTATAACAGCCAAGATTAACTTCAATACATGGCAATCCAAGAATGGCTTCTTAATAGGCTGACACTTCAAAGTCCCTGTCAATAATATTTTTATTTAAGAATATGTATATGTGTGTGTGTATATATATATATATAATATATATATATATATATATATATATATATGTCCAAGTATGTATGATTGTGTATAGAAGAATATATTATTCAATGAAATTCCAACCATTTCTGGTTTTCATGTTTTATCGTTTGCAATTTTTACAATTTTACAATATTGAAATAAACTAGTACTTTCATGTGTTACACAATCATCAGGTTTTTTGTAAACAATAAAACATGAGAATCAGACTCGGAATCTCATTGATTAATATATATATATATGTATACACACACACACACACACATATACATACATGTACACAGTTGAAACACCTTTAGAATTAATTACCAATGAGTGCAACATATTGTGGATTCATATGTAAAGTGGCACTGTTATGTTTTGTCTCAGAAAAGCCTTTTAAATGGCCCTATATGTTAAAACTCAGGACTTTGGTCAGTATGGTGGTCAATTGCTGGACACAGATCTTCAACTTGAGCTGGTTTCCTCAGTGACAAATATGCTGGAAGTTCTGGGCCAAGAAACAAAACATATTCTGATCTATGCAAAAGCTGGCCTCTGCAAAATTAATACTCACTTGAAATGGCTCTAGAAAAAATAAGCCATCCACCGGTAAACTGGTGTTACTGGCTCAAAGGGTTAATGTTGTGCATAACATTTGGACACACTCATCATCATCGTTTAACATCCGTTTTCCATGCTAGCATGGGTTGGATGGTTCGACTGGGGTCTGGGAAGCCAGGAGGCTGCACCAGGCTCCAGTCTGATCTAACAGTGTTTCTACAGCTGGATGCCCTTCCTAGTGTCAACACTATATATATATATACACTATGTGTATATATAACCATCAGGTCCTTCATCATCCTACCTAGAACCGCTGTGCCTTTTCCCATCTGCTCTTTATATAACAATAGGTCCACTTTAGACCCCTGGATCTTGCAAGCTACATGGGGATCTTCACAAGTGCTGATGCTATGCAAGAAAGCACTGTCCTCTTTGTAAAGTTTATGGCATTAAGAAAGGCTTCTGGCAGTAGAAGCCATGCCAAAGCAGACAGTGGAGTATGATGAAGTTGTTTGATTCATCACATTCTATTAAACCTGCCAAACTATGCCAATATAAAAGACGACGTTAAGTGATGATGATGAACTGTATGTAGTCAATGCCAGTACCCACTGATTGGCTCCTGTGTCAGTGGCATGGGTAAAGCACCATCCGTACGTGACTGACGCTAGTACCCATCGACTGGCTCTCCTGCTGGTGGCATGTAAAAAGTACCATACGAATGTGGGTGATGCGAGTACTCATTGATTGGTCCCTGTGCCGGTGGCATGTAAAACGCACTCTCTGAATGTGATCGATGCCAGGGCCGCCTAACTGGCGTCCATGTCGGTGGCATGTAAAAAGCACCCACTTCATTCTTGGAGTGGTTGGCGTTAGGAAGGGCATCCAGCTGTAGAAACCTTGCCAGATCAGATTGGAGCATGGTGCAGCTGCTGGCTCTCCAGACCTGTCAGACCGTCCAACCCATACCAGCATGGAAAACGGACGTTAAACGATGATGATACTGGTGATGATGATGATGACGACGACAGTGATGGAGTATACATATAATGTGTATAGAAACACAGAGCAACATAAGATGGCAGAACCATAAGAACATTGAAGTGGATATCTTGCAGTGTTCTGATTCTCTGTCTTCTGAGTTCGAATCCTACCATATCTTACTTGGGTGGTGGACCTAAACCTGTCACCCGATTTGACACCACCACCACCTGCTACATTGAAGATGGAGCCTTTAGCAGAGTCCATTCCTTTACAAGCATTTCAGCCAGTTTCCAAGTGTGAGGATACCATCTTCCTCCTTTCAGTCTTGGAGAGCCAATAATGGCCACAAGCACTGCCTTACCTCCTAACTAAAAATAAAACAAGGTTAAAAAGAACTGATTTCCTAAATAAACAAGTTTGAGTTAAACCACTTTGGATATTGCCAAACTTCTAAAAATGGTTTCAAATTTTAGCACCAGGCTAGCAACTTTGAGGGAAAGGAGCAAGTTGATTACATTGACCCCAGTATTTCACTGGTACTTCCTTTCGTCAAACCCAAAGGGATGAAAGGCAAAGAGAACTGGAAGAAAGGGCACTAAGCATTTTGTACAATTCTTCAAGCTTTTTCCTTTTTCTTTAGTAGCCATCCAGAACCTTCTACAGGAACCTGATCTGCTCCCGATCCCCACTCTCTCATAATAATCTCCTAGCACAAAGCTGACCCCTCCACTGGGCTTTTAGACCTGCAAACTACCTGGTGACCTCAATAGTGCAGGTGACCCCAAAAAGCACCCAGTCCATGCTGTAACATGTTTGGCATCCAACTGTAGAAACCATGTTGAAACAGATGCTGGAGCTGAACACAGCCCTGGAAATCATTGATCCCTGTCAAGCTGTTCAATCCATGCCAGCATGGAAAATGGACACTGATGATGATGATGATGATGATGATGAAGAGTCAAAAAAACCAATTCTAATAGCAAGCCATTAACACATTTGTTGTACCAACCATAACCTGGGTTTGTGACTCTGAACAGAAATATCTCAGATATTTAAATAACAATCTATAATACAGAGTTAGGAAGTCTTTTCATAGTTGCTTAACCTGCATGATACAAACAGAAAACCTCCCTCAAACCACTGTTTGACAAAGGAACACTTTTGATAATAGGTATCCTTTCGCTATGTGATTAAGAAGCTTGCTTTTGCAACCATGGGGTTTGGGGTTCAATCTGTTTCCCGTTGGTCGTGTCTCCTCAACTGTAATGAGCCTCAGCTTAGTGTTAGTGTAATCCCCTCCCACACCTGATGTCACATCCTTGATGTGCCACTGGGCCAAGTGTGATAGGACCAAGGGGCTGTCTGTGTCTGATCATGACAACCAAGGCCCCTTAAACAATGAGTGAAAGCATGGAACATGTCGGTCAAGCCATGCTCACTTGAGAGTGACAATTGGCTGTTGAAAGGGAACAGGTGATTGTTGGCATTGGATTAACTTTGAAGTATTTAGGAAAGACATCATTGAGTTTTTGACTGAAATATTATACAATTATTTATCTAAAGATGTAGGCAAGTTATTTATACAGTTCTATATTTAAGAGATGAGGAATTATGCACATTATTTACATTTGACGGATATTTTTCCTCATCTTGTTTGTTGTGAACACAACATTTTGGATGATATACCCTCCAGCCTTCATCAGGTGACTTGGGGAAATTTCGAACCTAAGAGTGTGAGCTACTAGCCTCAAGATTCTGAGTTCGATTCCAGGCAGTGATCTGAATAATAATAATAATAATAATAATAATAATAATAATAATAATAATAATAATAATAATAATAATAATAACAACAACATCGGAAAGTACCTTAGGAATGAGAACCCATGTTCGAAATTTCCCCCAAGACACCTGATGAAGGCTGGAGGGTATATCAGCTGAAACATTGTGTTAACAACAAACAAGATGAGGACAAATATCCGTCAAATGTAAATAATGTACAAGTTATTTCTAAACAAAGATATAGTCATGTCTCCACAAAAGAGCAAAACCAGAGGATATAAAAGCTAGTTGGAAGACTCTCCTCAAGCATTTGTTGGACTGAAAATTTGTTTTATCTTTTATCTTTTACTTGTTTCAGTCATTAGACTTTGGCCATGCTGGAGCACCACATTGAAGGGTTTTAGTCGAACAAATCTCTCGCAGAACCTACTTTCCCTTGTAAAGCCTGATACTTATGGTAAAGACACCAACACTGCCAAGCAATGGCAAACACAGATACAAAGACACACACACAAACATATGTATATATACAACAAGCTTCTTTCAGTTTCCATCTACCAAATCTGCTCACAAGGCTTTGGTTGGCCCACAGGCTATAATAGAAGACATTTGCCCAAGTTGCCTAGAACCTGGAACCCTGTGGTTGGGAAGCAAACATCCAACCACACAGCCGCTTTCTATTACAGATGCAAGGCCTGGAATCTTGGGGGTTTGTTAACTACATGAGTCCCAATGTTCAGCTGATCGTTATTTTATTGACCCCTAAAAGATGAAGGGTGAAGTTAAGTTCAGTGGTTATTGACCCTGAAATGACAAAGACAAAGCTGGCTTTGGCAGAATTTGATCTCAGACCATAAACCTCGATGAAATGCCACTACGTATTTTGCCTGGCATACTAATGATTCAGCCAGCTTACTGCCTCAATAAGGATAATAATAAAACAAATCTTCCCTTACAAGCCATTTATTACAAGGGAGATAATCATTTTTTCATAATATTTGGTAGGATTAAAATTTTTAATCTGAAATTTAAGAATAAGAAGATGCATAAAATTCATGTATTTAATTCTTTTTGTTGTCTGCCTGTTATGAAGCTCTTAAAATTTCTAATTTGTTGTAATCATGCATAAGACTATTTCATTCATTTTGGAAATCATAAGCATGATATAACCCAAAATTTATTAATTGAATATTTCGTGAAGCAAGATATAAATTCATGTTAGCTTTCTTTTTCTTCATACAGTGTTAGTTTAGCAATCAAGAGGAAGTCCATAGCATTTACATACAAGATAAGTGTTTCAAGGTAGTAATAAGACTATTAATGATAATAATAATAATTATTATTATATAAATAAAGCATATTAAGTATTGAGACTTGCGTCTGTTGACCTGCAGAAAAGTACCATTCTATATTCTGCAAGAATCCCAAGAAAGACTCTTGAGATTTGAGGAGACTCAGGAGTCACCAGACCTCAAGGCAACATCCTTACTTATTTTACTGCCCCCAAAAAGATGAAAAGCAAAGATGACCACAGCGGAATTCGAACACAGAATTTAAAGACGGACAAAATGCCGCTAAGCATTTTCCCCAGCATGCTAACGATTCTGCCAGCACAGCATGTTAATAATAATAATAATAATAATAATGATAATGGTTTCAAATTTTGCCACAAGGGCAGCCTTTTTGGGGCAGAGGACTAGTTGATAACATCAACCAGTGTTTCATTTGTACTTAATTTATTGACCCTGAAAGGATGAAAGGCAAAGTCAATATTAGCAGAATTTGAACTCAGAATGTAGCAATGGCTAAAATACTGCTAAGCATTTTGTCCTGTGTGCTAATGATTCTGCCAGCTCACCACCTTAATAATAATAATAATAAATAATAATAATAAATAATAATAAATAATAATAATAAAAATCTTTGAAATTGTTTTCTTTTTTTAAATTGTTCTTTTGTTTGTGACCTTTATTTCTTTCTTAGATTTTGTTTATTTCGAAGGTCAAACCTTTTACAGTGGAATCATTTCAGTTAAAATCTAGGAGAAAATGAAGAAGTTTAAATGAAAGAAACCCAGAGAAAGGAATGAGAAGAGCAACAAAGTTGAAAGTGAGGCAGAATGAAGGGAGAGGGAGGTGCAGTCTGGTAATAGTTGGTGTATGAGAAAGGGTGGGAGGGAAGAGTCCAGTATGGCAGTGGGTGGGTCAGAGGTCAGAAGTCAGTGTGGCAGTAAAGTTTGGATGAGAATCGGTCAAGAAATTTTGTAGAAATGACAAAATATTCTAATATTTTTCTTTTATACTTGTTTTGCATCTTAAAACTAATTTTTTGTTGTAATTTATTCCTATTTTAAGATAATTATACGATGCTTCAGGATTCTTTGTTTTTTCTAATACCATTTACAGGGGTGTCTTGTATTCTTAAGCTTCTCTTATTTGTTCAGGAAAACTTCTTTGTATTTCAGAATTCCCTGCTTTTTTTTTAGTATTTCTAGATATTTAGATATTTTATTTATTTATTTACTTTTATTTCATATCCTATTTTGTGAATGGCAGCAGTCTTTGGTCACAGGTTTCCAGGGAACCATTCATTGGTTCATGGATTTACAATAAGGGATTTTGTGCAACTCGGGTGGAACAAATATCACAAATTACTTCATTCAAAAAGCACTAGTTTATCCACCAATGTTCTCTCACCAAAATTCTGTATCTCTTACCAAAAGATCTATTCACACACAAATATGTGTGTGTGTGTGTTTGTGCGTGTGTGTATGTAAGAAATTATTATACATACATTTGCTCTGTAGATCATAATAATCCTTTCTACTATAGGCACTAGGCCTGAAATTTTGGGGGAGGGGGTCCAGTCGATCAGATCGACCCCAGTACGCAACTGGTACTTAATTTACTGACCTCAAAAGGATGAAAGGCAAAGTTAACTTCAGTAGAAATTGAACTCAGAATGTAGGTTTGCAGAGGGCCAACACCCCTACCTTGAAAAAAAGCTAAGTTGTAGAAGCATTGATGACAATTCAAACCCCACAAAACTTGGGAGGTGGTGGTGTTCCCTGAGGGAAGAAGCAGAAATAGACAGCCCAGAGTTGAGAACAGGGGAGAAGAGTTATTGATGGCCTCTGCCCCATGGAGAGTAAAGAGCTTCAATAAGTATCTAAAACTACAATATCTTTTCCATGATATTTGGTTGTGATTTGAAGGAGAGTTGGCTATTATTTCTAGCAGATCGAGCAATCATACAGAAGCTTGATTGTTTAAGTGATTAGAATATATCTTAGTAATCATATATATAGTAAGAGAAGGGATATGAAGGTCCAGGCAGATAACGCCTTACTCTATGTAAAGTGCCAAGGCCGGTTTCTTCTGATAGTGTTTTTTAGGGTATGTTCTTAAAAACTACCATCCGATGTTATGGTTTATTTCCTGGCTTCTTAGAGTGTAAAATCACAATGTTAATAATAAGGAAAACAAAGAATTCACCCCGAAGAAATCGTACAAATTCTGCATAAATATAATTATGCAGCAGTTTACAACTGATACGATTGAAACATGTGTCAGACATTTACTATGACCAAACCCAGCAGAAAGTCTGAATGTTCAAATTCTTCATTTTCCTTTTTATTAGTGTATATATATATATATATACACACACATATATATAATGTAATTACTACTTCCCAGGTTCTCCTAGCTAAGAAACACATGTAGCCTAGCGTTTCATTCCCTAAATTCGAATTTTTATTCACATACATATACCACATGTGGTGCTCCAGCATGATCTCAGCCCTGGGCTGAAACCAGTAAAAGATAAAAGATACGTAACAGCCCCAGCTGCTAAACATGAACTATAAAATAACTTTTTCCAGTTTATCGAACTTCGATAAGGGAAAAATGCAGAACCTTCTACATCAATAAACCCCTATTGTTCCTTAAAGTTGTTTTTAATACCTTCTACAGACTGCTTGAAGCTTACTACCTTCCTACACCTTGATCCCTGGATTTGACTTTTACATATCATTATGTATATATATATATTTTATATATGCATCCATTACATATCCATCCATATTCTCTGTCCACTATTCCAAGGAACATTGTAGGGAGGCAAAGTCCCCAAGCACCTCCACCATACAGAGAGCCCTATCAAAAGTAACTATTATGGAATTATATCAGTTTTAGCTAATATGGTTTCAATAGTGTACATTTTTTAAAAAAATCACTCAAGATTTTAGCAAATCTGAAAAAGTTCTGAATATTTTCAATAAAGTTTATGCACGTAACTGCTCTTTAGTTATCTTTTGAAGCTGTATATGACTATGGTGTGTCCGCACTTGGAGTTTGCATCACCAGTCTGGAACCCCTATCTTGCTCAGTATAACAATCCCCTGGAAACTGTTCGGAAATGTGCAACCAGATAAATACCAGCCGCCAGGCATCTACCATACCCTAAACATCTTGCTTCCCTGGGCATGGATGGACACATTAATGCTCCAACATGTGGCAACTGACTTGCTTGACACCCACAAGATTATCCTCTTTCCAACAACAACCTTGAGTATTTTTTGAATTCCATGTCTCACACTTATGGACATTCTTATCAAACCAAAAAACAAAACAACACCCATGACCTTTGGAAACATTTTTTTCACACCCAGACGCACGGGGTTGGCTACCAGCATCAATTGTTAGCTGTTGGCACATAACATTCTTCAAAACTTCCATGCTTCCTGAAATCCATTAACATTATACCTGATCTCCTCACCCTCACATTTTTCTACATGCTGCACGTGCACGTTTGGTTGCCTTTTCTAATGAGCTGTAGTTCACCTGAGTACTGCATAAAATAAGGTCATTATATGTGTGTGTTGCCATATTCCCTTCCATATCGGCTATCTCTGATGAGTGTAAAGTCATATAATCAGTTTGTTTACTAACACTCAATTGTATTCTTTATGCAAAACCAATTGGTAAGATCAACCGTGATGGATATTTAATACTATAAATTTTGGATTATAAATATATAATTTAATTAGTTAGATTAGAAGCCTTTCATTTGGTGTCTGACAGACTTTTAATTCATCAATTGTGTTCAGATATGAGTTTAAAGAGTTACGTGGGTAAACTATTTGGGAAGCTATATGAGACTAATTCAATGTTTTCGAAGTTAATTTGGTGTTAAATGTGTTTAACTCTTCATAATTAATTAGTTTTAGGAAAGTACATGTTAATTACACTTAAAAGCATTTTTTGTTATTTGCATATAACTAATTAAAGTTTTATGTCCTTAATTTATATTTTAATTATGTTGTCATTAAATTAATCTAAGGAATAAGGATATAAGCAATGTTTTAAAGTTGTGAGTTTTAATTTTGTTTCTGAACTTTTGTTCAAGCCAGTATTTTGGGATCAAAATATATTCAATAACTAGGGAATTAATTATGTTTAATTAAGACTTAGTTAAGACATTTGCATGCTGCCTTTCAAATTAATATTTATTTAATTTACATTTTTTTTCTCTGTGTTTTTCTTATATATTGAATGTTTAATAATCTTTCAAGTATTTTAAATATCGATTTCAGGTCTTCATAATATTCTTTGAAATTATCTTTTTAACTATTCATAAAACTCCATAAGTCTTTTATTTAAAAAAACAAAAAACAAAAGTAGATTTTTAAATTTAAAAAAAAAATCATAAACAAAAAAAAATCAACAAAACAATTGAAGAAAACAAACAAACAAAAAAAGGGAATAAATTTATTTGATAACGTTGAGTCGATTATCCCAGCCCAGTAAATCTGGGTTTGAAGTAGAGAAGTGGGGAGGGGGGGGGGCTAATTTACAGCACCCAAACAAAACAAAAAACAAACAAGGAACAAAACAGTAATAACAAAACGAAACATGTATGTATATATATATATATATATATATATATATATATATATATACACACATACACATGTGTAGATACGAAAACAAGAGAATATGTATCAGGATTATTATCATTATTATTATTATTATTATATAGAACTCTCTCCAGAACTTTGTTGCAGCGTGGATGGGTGGGTGGGTGGGTGGGAGTCGTCTGCTGTTCTTTTGGATTTTGCCAGTGACATTGATTTCAGTTATTTATGGAAAATCTTTCTCTTTCTCTCTCAGAGGATTTTCTCCTGCCTCCTCCTCCTCCTCCTATTAATCACCCCTCCCCCTGCCACACTCAATAGTTTAAAGGAGTTCAAAATACGAAGAATTTGGGGCTGCATGTAAAGTAAGTGAAATTGTGTTGTAAATATATTAGAATATATATATATATATATATATATAGAGAGAGAGAGAGAGATGGATAGATAGATAGATGGAGAGAAAGGGAGAAACAGATAGGAAAAGAGGGAGGGAGAAAATGGTGGGAGAGGAGGAGAGAAAATGTAAGGGAAGAACACAGGCAACAAATTCCAGACTTTGAAACTCTGAGAGTACATAGAAGTTCCAGTGCTATATGTGTGTGTGTGTGTGTGTATGCATGTGTGTGCTTTTTATGTATGTGTGCCAAGGGGTGGTAGTTTGTGCATACTTTCATATATTCGCACACATTGCAAGCTGTCTGCACACACACATGCTTCTTTCAATGTGCAAACATGTGCAGCGGCTAAGTTTTCCATGACAAACCTGTAGATTTCATTTTCATCGTATAAAATATTAAAAAAAGCATAAATAAAAACAATAAGAAAATCCATCATCATCATCATCATCATCTACTCAATTCCCTAAAGCGTGAACCCTAATGATCATTATAACGACAATAGTACTAAAGAAAAGACGACTGGCACCTTGTCAGTCCATAGAGATATCATGTCTGGTGCTTCCTTCAATATCTTCCGGTTTGTAATGAGTTGGTGTTTCTCAGTAATTTCTGATGGAGATGGCAGAAAAACTCAAGAAATTCAATCAATCAATGACCCAGCAATAAGATTTTAATATTTTATACATCAAAGCAGCAGGTGTTGTAATTGTGTCCAAAGATCATTAGTAAATAATCAAAACAATTAAGAGATTCTTTGAAATTCCTCACACACACAAAATAAAAAATTAAAAAATTAAAAAAATTAAAAAAATTGCAAACCCTTTAAAAAGAGTTTTCATGCTTCAACTTCTTGCCCTTAGTTTACTTGATAAATTTTCTGAACTGCCTGAAGTACCCACTAAAATCAAATACTTAAAAATAATCCTTTCCAAATTTGACACAAGGCCAGCAATTTCGAAAGGATAAGGAAGTCGACTATATCAAGCTCAGTACTTGATTGGTACTTATTTTTATCGATCCTGAGAGGATGGACAGTATCGTTTACCTTGGCAGTATTTGAACTCAGAATGTAAAGAACTGAAAGAAATGCTGCAAAGCATTTTGTCCGATGTACTAACGGTTCTGCTAGATTGCTATCTTTAGACTTAGAAATAATAAATTACAAAGTATGATGGTATTTTCAAAGAAATTATTTGAAAAAAATTACCAAATAAAAACTTCACACAAAACAAGCAGGTGTATAATCTCCATGAAATTGTCTGCTAGATTAAACAGGAAGAAATTCTTAAACTCCTGAAAATGCCAACAATGTACACATTTACAAGAAATAAGGATAAAAGCTTCTATATGCTCAACAGCAAAAGAATTTCTCTACAGTCAGTTGCCAACAATTTCCTTTTATGCATTCCATTGGTATATCTTGTTTGACTCGCTGCAAAGACTCAAATGTGGTTTTGGAAGATATTGAAGCACCTAGGACATGGTATTCTCTCTGAGATGGATCCTCCAAAAAATGCCACAAAAGAAGCAGATGTTCATTAAATTAGCTCAACTACAAATATATGCTTGTCCACAAAATTTCATTAACATTTTCCAGCATTTTCATGACAAAACCGATGTTGAGACATACATCAATAACATGTTGCATGCTTTATCTAACCGGGAGTCAAGCAGGGAGAGATGCACTTGTCTTTGCTATGATTAAAACCATTCTTACACTTCATAAGCCATAAAAACATCAACCTCTTCAATTTTAGAAGGTTGCAGGCTTACACCAAAGTCTAGCATCTTTACTACATTACTGATGTATCCTTTATAATACACACTCAAGAGGTGGCTGATCCTAAATACGTTTGCTAATGAGATTTTAAATCATTAGTTAAATACACTGGGCCTTCACCATAACTTCCTGCTTTTCTTTACTCATTAATTATTTTCCCATCAATGGTAATTTGCTGAAAATGGCTCCCTTATTCAAGCATTTGAGCAGCAACATTGCTTTTCTCTCAAACCCAAACTGACAAAGGTGTGCCTTCAGGAATTAAAGCTTGTTTCATGCAGTTGGCAGGCCAAGGTGTTGAGGACTTCCAAACAAAAACCCCAAAATAAGAACCAACTCCAATGAGTACACGGCAGTTTGTTTCAGCATTCTCAGATGCTTCATGTTATACAAGATTGTTGTAGAAAATAGCTATTACACATGTAAATGAGATTGCTAACATACACACACACACATACACATTGCTGAGTATGTATGTGTGTGTGTATATATATATATATATATATGTCTAAACACATGCACACATGAACACACCCACCCAATCAAATGCACCCACATGAATGTCAATAAATGAGAGACAATAGGATAGCAATAATTATATGAATATTTATAAACATACATACATATAAATATATACATATACATACATATATATATATATTTATATACACACACATACATATATATATATTTACATATATACACACATATATATAAACATACATATGTAAATATATATATATATGTATATATATATAAAGATGTATGTATATATTTATAAAGATATATATGCATGTATGTATAAATATATATATGTAGAAAGATATAAAGATATATATATATACTCAAACATACACATATATGATATATATAAATATTTATTTATACATTATATGATGTATATACATACATATTTATATATATATATATATTATATTTTAAATCCTTTTGTTTATACAATAATGAAAATCTGGTCAGAGAAGACCCGACAAACAGCCACACCATCAACTGATGTTGTTGGCAAATATAGAAAGAGAGAGAAAAATTGAGTGGGTCGAATAGGTAGCCATTGCTGGATTAATGGGTCATCACTTTGTTACTGCTTGTTGGGGTGGGGGTGGAGGAGGGGTAAATAAGTTAGCTAGTACACTTCTTAAGGGTTGAAAATATAAGGAAAGGGGCTGAAGTCATACAACCATCAGATTTGTTGTAAAATACGAATCCATTCAGATTTCTGAGTGACCACCACAACTTCCAATATTTTGTGGATTTCTAGCTAGATAAAAGTTTTAGTACTTATTGAGTTAGGGGACAAAAAAATTTGAATAAATAAGTTATTTTGATGAAAGGAAAAGTTTGTTGGGCAGAAATAAGCATCAAACACACCTCATTATCTTTTTCATTTTCTTTTCTTTTTTTTTTTCTGGATTCCACCATTTTTGACAAAATTTCTGATTCTTGACTAAAAAAAAAAAAATGAAAAAAGGTAATAAAGTTGCGCTGCGGTGAGGGGAATTTTTTGTAAAAGTGAAGCTTTAAAATTTTTTTTTTTTTTTTTTCACAGAATCATCAGAAACTCTGTATTTTCTACATGGAATTCAAAAGAAAACAAAAAGTAAAAACGAAAAAAAAAAAAAAATGTAAACTTCCAGAAAAAAAGAAATTTCAGGAGTGTGGGATTTGAAACTCTTTTGAAATGGTGTTTTTTTTTTGGGTGGGTGGGGGGCGGGGGAATTGCCATTGTCAAAAACATTGGAATCCAAAGGAAAAGCAGTGGGGTACATGTTTGATACCTCTACTATTAATTATTGTTTAAATTTAATTAAATTGTTTTTAATTAAATTTTTCTTTCATTTGCATCTGATTACCTGTTGCATATTTACCTGTTGTTTAATCAAAGTGGTTTAACAACTTCTGATCAGAAAATTCAATTTGCCTCTATTTAGTAAGAAGATTATTATTATCATCATCATCATCACCATCATCAACCACTGCTTAGTAAAAAGGCTTAACTACTACTTAATAACCTCTGCATAACCACTGGTTAATTAGAATATGCTTAATCAAGATGGTGGTTTTTGCCAATGCTTTTGAAACATTTAACCATTGCATTTGTGAAAGTGAATTACTGGTATTTAGATAAAATAGATTATTGTCGCTGTTTAATGTGAGAAAATGGTCGGTCGACTCCGTAGAAACTTGGGTAGATTCTATGTGTTTATGTGTGAGGCAAATCTGAAGCATAATTCTGATGGTAGCAGTGGTTATTTCAGTGGTGGTGGTGGTGGTGGTGGTGGTACTGATGGTGTTAGTATTGTTAATTCCTAGTGGTGGTGGGAGGTAGGAGTAAGATAAGAAGAAGAAGAAGAGTATTGCAGCAGTGACATATGATGCCATGTTAAAAGAGAGAGGGAAAGAGGGGATGGGGGTGGAGAGAATGAGAGACTGGGGACATGGGGGTAGGAGCAGGGGAAGAGGAGGATTAGTAAAAAAAATTAGACCCAGAAAATGTTTTTTTTTTTTCTTTTAAAAAAAAAAGGAAGTAAAAAAAATAATGGAAACATTCAAGTTTATGAAGCAAAAAATGTTTTTTTTTCTTTTTCTTTTCGGTGTGTATTTTGTATTTTTTTAAAATTTGTGGAAGATGGTAAGGAAGAAGGGAGCGAGAGAAAGGTTTGGGTTGGAAGTGGGGGGGCAGAATCAACACGACAGTACAGGCAAAATGGCCACATATCACCAACAACAACAACAACAGCAACAACAACAACAACATCAATAGCAGATCAACAGGAAGCAGTCTCTCTGTTCGTTTCTCGGCATAGGAAGATGGATACGATCAAGCCAAACATCTGCAAGAAAGAAGAATAAGAAGTTTTAGACAGAGTGTGTGTGTGTGTGTGTGTGTGTGTGTGTGACACTCCAACCTTTGATCACCTGGTACAAAGTTACCTCCTCCAATGCCCTCACCTCTCAAAAGATCTTTGTCCTGAAAGTTACTTGGTGACCCTGTCAGTGCGGGTGCCACTTAAAAAGCACCCAGTCCACACTGCAAAGTGGTTGGCATTTGGAAGGGCATCCAGATGTAAAAACCATGTCAAAACTCACCTCACCTGTGCTGGTGCCACGTAAAAAGCACTTAGTTTACACTGTAGGGTGGTTGGTGTTAGGAAGGGTGTTGAGCTGTAAAAACCCTGCCAAAACAGACACAGAAGCCTGGTGCAGTCCTCCAGCTTGGCCAGACCTCAGTCAAACCACCCAACCCATGCCAGCTTAGAAGGCAGATGTTAAACAATGAAGATGACGAAATATATATATACCGTAAAACTTCATGTGATTTGCAAACCTGTGTAATTTACACAGGTGATTTTCAGGATAAAATTTGTTAAAAAAAAGCTTCTACTCATGTCAAATTCGCACCTAAAAGTTTTCAGAATTGTTGATATGGCCAGGGGAAAAGGTCTTCAATTTAGTTGTGTTTAGCATAATTTCACTTACTTCTGGTTATTAAAAGCTGTTAAATTACAAAGTGTTTGTGTTGTTTATGATAAACTTTATTTTACATTTCTTGCCCAGAAGGGATCATGCCTATACAGCCACACCTGCACCTGTATGTCTCAGGTGTGTTGAAACCCCCCAAATAAACTGTGTGTGAGGGTGTACTCTTTTTACTCTTTTACTTGTTTCAGTCATTTGACTGTGGCCATGCTGGAGCATTGCCTTTTAGTTGAGCACATCGACCCCAAGACTTATTCTTTGTAAGCCTAGTACATATTCTATCGGTCTCTTTTGCTGAACCGCTAAGTTATGGGGACATAAACACACCAGCATTGGTTGTCAAGCGATGTTGGGGGGACAAACATATACACACACACACACATATATATATATATATATATATATATATATATATATACATATATACGATGGGCTTCTTCCAGTTTCCATCTACCAAATCCACTCACAAGGCTTTGGTTGGCTATAGTAGAAGACAGTTGCCCAAGGTGCCACGCAGTGGGACTGAACCCAGAACCATGTAGTTCATAAGCAAGCTACTTACCACACAGCCACTCCTGCACTTGTTCATTTATTTCCGATTTTCTACAACTAATGCCCACATTCAGATTTTCATACAAACTCTTACAATCAGGTTTTGCTACTCTCAAAGTGCAGTCAAATTTTTTATCCTTTATTCGTTTCAGTGATTAGTCTAATCACTGAGGCCAGAATTTTAGTCAAACAAATCAACCTCAGTACTTATTTTATTTTTTAGCCTGGTTCCTATTCTTGGGGTCTCTTTTGCCAAACTGCTAAGTCACAGGGACATAAACACACCCACACCAGTTCTGAAGTGGTGGAGGTGGACAAACACACAAAGACACAGATGGTAGGATCCTTTCAGTTTCTGTCTACCAAATCCATTCACAAGGCTTTGATTAGCCTGGGGTTATTGTAGAAAGTACTTGCCCAAGGTTCCACGCAGAGGGACTGAACCTAGAACCAGGTGGTTGGGAAGCAAACTTCTTACCACACAGCCATGCCTGCATTATTTCATTTCTTTAAAAATTAGTGTTACTGATGTGTCAACGCGTCAGCACAAAGTGTTAGTAATGTGCGTTAGTATGGAATGTCACAGTTTTGCACTGATTGGTGACGTTAATAACTGTGACCCCAAGGAAACAATACTCACCTCCAACACTGCAATACCACAGCCGACACCTATCAGAATATCCAAGTGCTTACTGATCCAGCTTGCCATCTCATCTCGACATCCCTACAAAACAAGGGTTGAATTCAGGTCTGTTAGTGTTAGTGGACCTTATAAAAATATTTTTAAGATTTACAAAAATCATTTTGTGATTTAGAAAAACCTTTGAGATTTATTACAAAGATAATAAATCTTTTTGGTGAAATCAAAAAGATCTGATGACAGAAATGAACTCTTGTACAAAACAAATGTTTGATCCCTAGAAACGAATCATTTGTGTCGATTGTTCAACAAGAAGCTGCAATCCCCTCATCTATTATTTACAACAGAAGAGTCCATCTATTAAATAACTGTAGACCTACCTTACTGTTGTACTCTGAGCCCATGTTAACGCAGTCGTTCTCATCAACATACTCAGGGTCCAGAGGGTTGTTGTTTGACATCTTACAGCAAGACCTAGGCAGTTTCTGATAAAAAGAAAACATACTTTATTATTTTAATTCCAAAAATAATATTTATTATCATTATTAAAATTATCACCATTATAATTAACATTTGACTTCATTTTGTTACTGCCATGCAATTATTATTTCTTGAATAAAATGCCAATTATTGTCAGGAAAGAGGTATCGTTGACTGTATCATCTGCAGTATATTACTGGTATTGTTTTTCTTAACTCTGACAACTAATTCAATATAATAATCATTTGTTTTTACATACTGTTTAAAAATTTATGGCCTTGTGCCTATGTTAGAAATTAACCCTGACCGAATGAAAGACAAAAATCAATTGAAATGGTTTTGAACTAAAAGAAAAACCAAGATGTTGTTTTTTAACATTGGTCCACTGTCATCTGCTTTAGTAGACACCAGCACTTGGTATTGTGGTTTCTCCAGTTAACACTGCCAGGACTTGGTATGGTGGGTCCTCTCGTTGAGACCACAGTACTTGCTATAAGCTATAAAAGTTCTACCTGTCAGTATTTGTGCTTCAAATCAGTTTTATGAGGTGAGTCTTCGTCACGAAGGAAGTGGCAATTTCTATGTGGCTGCTGTTAGTTGATTTTCTGACTTAGACCCAGCTTGCCACGTGCCAGGGTGGATTTATTGTTGTGAAGAATTCAGACATTATTAAGATTACCTGCACGGAATCGTATGACAGACCAACAACATCAACAATGTCCTCGATTGTCATACAATGATCCTCACACACAAGCTGATGGATTTTCTCTACATTTCTGGGAGGTGATACTTTTGGCAGGTCTTCCAGATTGCTCATAGTCTTCCAGGGACATTCTTCAGCTTTTGAAGCGCCTGTGCCACTTGAAACATTGCATACGACCCATTGCCTTGTCGCTGTAAGCTTGCCAAAGAATGCTCAAAGCCTCTCTGTAGCAGACTTCCCAAGTTTAATGCAAAATTTCATGTTGGCTCTTTGTACCATCTTCCTGTCCTTGACAAAAATCACAGACTACAGCAACCAGGTGATCACAAAAACACAAATTTCACAACTTATGAAGTATAAACAGCAATGTCACTCAGCACACTGCCTCGTGAAGGTCACTGCTAGCTCTCATGTATACACAATCATGTGCTGCCATCTCTTGGCATGCTATAGTCTTTGCAGCTTTAATAATAAAGCATATTACTCTACCTCTGGTATTTGAATACTATTTTTCCCACCTGGTTTCTGCCAAATAAACACACACACACACACACACACACTATATTCATTCTTCAGTCGTTTATTAACGATGACAGGGAGCAAGTGAGAGAATAAAAGGAAAAGCAGATCCATTTCAAGCGCGGTCTCTAGAATTTTTTGAAGGGAAGGCACAAGGTCAGAACGGAGTACAATTCCAGGAGAAAAATGGAATAATAACATTATTTAGAAGGGTGCCCTTCTTTTCTTGAGATGGTCATGTGGCCCTCAGGCCCCTATCCCTTGGGTTCATCCCTGCATTTTTTGACTAACATCAAATGTGAGAAAGACCGATGCTGGAAGAGGAAATGAAGAGGAAATGAAGAGGAAATGAAGAGGAAATGAAGAGGAAATGAAGAGATGTTCATCACACTCACCACAGTCCTGTTGAGGCTTTCATACCATGTGCTGTTGATGTAGTCCCTTGCGCCCAAGGCTCCACAGCACTTACCCTGAAAATAGCAGACACAAAGAAATCGTTAACCCTCCGTTAAAAGATGGTTACCCAATGAGAATTATACAGGAATAAAAAAAAATTAATAGAGAGAGAGAGGGAGAGAGAGAGAGAGAGAGAGAGAGAGAGAATGAAAGAGAAGAGAGGAAGGGAGAAAGTGAAGGAGAAAGAGAGAGAGAGAGAGAAAGGAGAGAGGGTGGGAAAGAGAAAAGAGAAAGAGAGAAAAGGAGAAAGAGAAAGAGAGAGAGCAGTAAGACAAAGAAAAGAGAGAGAGAAGGGAGAGAGAGAAGGGAGACAGAGAGAAAGAGAGATAAAGGAGAGAGGGAGAGGTAAGGGCGAGAAAGAGAGGGAGAGATAAGGAAGGGTGTGTGAGAGAAAGAGAGAGGCATCTAAGAAAGTGAAAGAGAGAAGGAGAAAAAGAGAGGCTTGTGTGTTGGGGGGAGGGGAAAGACAGTGGTCGGAGAATGCGTTTGTTGCTCACCTCCATCTGAATAATATCCCAAGTTGCTGAAGTAACTTGGTGGGTGGCGGTGCCGTATTTTGTCTTGACAAACTTCTGCAGGTTACTAGCCAGGTTTTCACCAAGAATCTGCAACCAAAAAGACCAAACAATAACATCATCATCATCATCATCACCACCATCGTTTAACATCCACTTTCCATGCTGGCATGGGTTGGATGGTTTCAGGGGAGCCAGCCAGGCAGGAGCGTGCACCAGACATCTGTGTCTGTTTTCACAGGGTTTTTACGGCTGGATGCCCTTCCAAATGCCAACCACTTTACAATGTGGGCTGGATGCTTTTTATGTGGCATCAGCATTTAATTTCATCATCATTTAATTTCCGTTTCCCATGCTGGCATGGGTTGGATGCTTTGACATGAGATGCAAGGCTAGAAGCCACACAAGGCTCCATTTATCTGTTTTGATAAGGTTTCACAGCTTCCTTTCCTAATGCCAACCACTTTACAGAGTGTACTGCATGCTTTTTACATGGCACCAACATGACTCATATTGAGTCACATGTTTGGCAACATGTAAGAACCAAATTCTAAAGAGAACAATATAACAGTCTCCAGAAAAACAGGTTTAATTAAGAATTGAAAAGATCAGTGAAACATTTCACCTCCATCTTTTACTTTAATAATTCATCCATTCAGCATCTCTGCCAGATATTCCTGGGAAGGTTGCAAGGGTAAAGTCCTCAGGCATCTCCCCCTTAGGGTCCTATCTGAAGCAATCATCACTGTTCTTTCCAACTGGATTCTCAAACATGGTCAAATGAGACACCAGGGATATTATCTATCACAGCAGCAGAAGCAGGAGATGTGGATCTTTTCCTTTTGAACGGCACTTTTCATCACAATTTCTAGTTAACTAAACACTTTAAAACTTTGTATACTGGTAGAATGTGTCAAAAGAAAACATTTTTTTCTCTTGGTTTTCTTGAGAAAATTGTAATTTGTAAGCTTAATGTAGTTTAATTTTTCGAATTTTAACCAATCGTATACCCTCTATTAAGCTAAAATCATTTGCTGCGTCTAAAACTGAGACAACATCCTGTCACTATCCCTAAACCTCACCCTAACCCTAAATTTTAGCCTTTCGTTTTTTTTTTCTTAATTGTTAAATTAATTTAATTGTTACGCGTGTCTAAAATTATTCGTTTTGTTTTTGTTTTGAGTTTTTGCTTTCGTTTTAGCCTTTCGGTTTTTCTTCTTAATAGTTATTCTTAAATTAATTTAACAATTAAGAAAAAAAAAACCAAAGGCTAAAATTTAGGGTTAGGGTTAGTGACGGGATGTTGTTTCAGTTTTAGATGCAGCAAATGATTTTAGCTTAATAGAGGGTATACGATTGGTTAAAATTTGAAAAATTAAACTACGTTAAACTTACAAATTACAATTTTCTCAAGAAAGCCAAGAGGAAAAAATGTTTTATTTTGACACATTCTACCAGTATACGAAGTTTAAAAGTGTTTAGTTAACTAGAAATTGTGATGAAAAGTGCCGTTCAAACGGAAAAGATCTGGAGATGTTGTTCAAGTATGAAATCCTTCCTAATAAAATCGGTTTAGGATCAAAAACATTGACTATCCAAAATTTTTTATATTTTTCCGGCACAAAATTCCATTATCCAATGTGTCCTTTCTTCTAAGACAGTAGAGTGTAAATTAAGGGAGGTTTTGCTGCCATTTCTAGCAAACTGAGCTCCAAAGTTCATAGGTTTGACTGTATCGTACTAATCGCAGAACTAATCGCAGAAACCATTGTTCAATCAAGAAAGATAACTCTAAATTATTTTTATGAGTTATTTCCCTTGACCAATCGCAAGAATCCGGTTTCTCTTTCGTTTCTTCTTCACACCCACATCGACAAGAACAACGACTCGAGAGAAGAGAAGTGATTTGAAGTGGGAAGAAATATTAAGACATTGAACATATGCGTCTAGGAATTTGCATAATCTAAAAACTTGAAACAAGAAAGTGGGTTAGCATCATCAGGTGAGATTAATTAATAAAATTCTAAACGAGATTTATACCGTTGTTGATAATAGAAAATACACTTTCAAAAACATAATAAATCAGCCGAGCTCCTGTTTGCGAAGTTGGGCCACCCATAGCCTATTTTCTTAATTGTTTCCTTTTTAGCGTTATTATTTCAATCAATAATATTTCCAATTAAAGAATAATATTTAAACGAAATAATAAAAAATATGCAAGAAGGAAAAGAAAAAAAAGAATTAAGTAACGAAAAGAAGGGGGAGGGGGGACACACCCTTCGTTCCAGTCTGATCGGTGACCCCTGATATTCATTCCTGTAGACAAATTTGAATCCAGACGTTTTCTTCTATGTGGCCGAATAATAAGATTTACTTAAATATTATTATTATTATTATTATTATTATTGAGTGAGAGAGCAGTTCATGCCATCAAAGTGACATTGGGGTAAAATATACATACAAAGCCCAGTATACCCATCATGACTACCCGTCTGATAAGGGTACACCAGGCATATGTATCACAACTATATGTGCACAACATGGTGATCTCATATCAAGATAAATAGCGCATGACCTTGCAGGTAGGGCTCAGTTAGGATTTTCTACAGGTCGAGTAACCCATCCCGCTCAAAAGGTCCCTGAATAAGGGTTGTTTAAGGATGATGAACGAAACACACATGTTTCCAAGGGTGAATTATCCAAACGCTAAAGAATCCCTCTCAACATATGGCTATGATGCTCTCCCACAACTTCTGTCCGGGATCAGAGATGCACGTATCGTCAGCCACTAAGGGACATGCTCAACTGTATTTTTTTTTTTAGATTCTCTGGGTTTCTTTCAATTAATTTTAAATAGAACAAAGAATTTAGTAAAATAACTTCATTATCATTAAGCTAGTGTTAGGAACATAAATTGTGACTTAGGTTTGGTGGAAGATTTTAATTCAAAACTTATGAAAACAAGACATTTGTACTCAAAGCCAGAGCCAGTTTCAGCCGGGTTGGTATCAAAAGGGTTAAGGCATTACAAACTTTTTACTTAATATTTGCTGCTGAAATTGGGGTTTATTTCATATGCCCAAGGGTCTTTTATGCCATCAAATAGGTAATGGCTAGGTATTTTATTGCTAATCAAACCAAACAGATTTAAAGGGGGGGGGTGCAGTAATTAAAACATAAGACATGCAAGCAAATGAGAGAGCCCGGATGGAATCACTTGTCCAGCTAGCAATAGCAGTGAAAAATCCCTCAACTACTATTGCAGTATTTTGGTGGGGAAGAAAGGGCACAATGAATAACATGATCCTTGATACACTAAGTCCCTGACCTCCCTTCCCTCACTAAATGGGGTGGTCATGGCTGGATTGCTTTTTAATTGTAGGTCTGTTTAATGAGAGCTGACTTGAAAGTTGAACAACAATTACAAGAGCACACATGCATGCACCCCCCCCTCTAATCCAGACACGCTCAGATACACACACACATACATGTACGTATGCACACACGCATGTACACACATACGCAAGCACATACACTCGCATGCATGCACGTATGCACTCACACACACTCATGTGTTTGCAACCATATGTGAACCCAGTGAGCATTTACAAGGTGCTGCAATATAAAAAGCCTACAAACCTCCTTCTTATAAAGGGCAGCCAAGATCCCTGCAGCCAGTTCTCCAGCCATGATGCACAGCAAGAAGAAGAAATACTGAAACAGAAAAGAACAAAGAAATAGAAAAACTACAGAAATTATCAAAAAATTATTATTCAGTGAGCAAAGGATTTGATCTCAGGACTCTAGGTTTATTTTGATTTTATTTTTCAGGATGAAAGGTAAAGTGCACCTCAGTGATATATAAAGAGTGGCGATATATTAAGGAGGCGAGGAGCTGGCAGAATGGTTAGCACGCTGGGCGAAAGGCTTAGCGGTATTTCGTCTGCTGCTACGTTCTGAGTTCAGTTCAAATTCTGCCGAGGTCGACATTGCTTTTCATCCTCTTGGGGTTGATTAAATAAGTACCAGTTACATACTGGGGTTGATGTACTCGACCTAATCCCTTTGTCTGTCCTTGTTTGATTCCTCTGTGTTTAACCCCTTGTGGGCAATGAAGAAATAAATATAAAGAGTGGCAAGAAATCCCATGAAGCATTTTGTCTGACCTGCTAACGAAGACAGGCTAACGATGATTGCCAGCTTGCTGCATTTACTCTTTTACTTGTTTCAGTCATTTGACTGCGACCATGCTGGAGCACCAGCTTTAGTCGAGCAAATCGACCCCAGGACTTATTCTTTGTAAGCCTAGTACTTATTCTATTGGTCTGTTTTGCCGAACCACTAAGCGATGGGGGACATAAACACACCAGCAATGGTTGTCAAGTGATGGTGAGGGGAAGAAAAACAGACACACAAACACATACATACATACATACATACATACATACATACATACATACATACATACATACATATATGTATATATATATATATATATATATATATATATATATATATATATACATATTTGATGGGCTTCTTTCAGTTTCTCTCTACCAAATCCACTCAAAAGGCTTTGGTCAGCCCGAGGCTATAGTAGAAAACACTTGCCCAAGGTGCGAGGCAGTGGGACTGAACCTGGAACCATGTCGTAAGTTTTGGGGAGGTGGGGGCAGTCGATTGGATTGATCCCAGTATGCAACAACTATCATCTTATGTCAACACACACACACACGTACAATAGGCTTCTCTCTGTTTCTCTGTACCAAACCCGCTCACAAGGCTTTGGTCAGCCTGGTGCCCTAGTAGATGGCACTTGCCGAAGGTGCCATGCACTGGAATTGAACCCAAGCCAACATGTAGCTGCAGTTCTTGCTATTTTGGAATGACATTCGCATTAACTGCACACCCTTCTCCAACTCATTTACTTACGTCTGTGTTCTGCAACAAACAGGGATTTACACATTTAATCTTAACCCTCAGCCTTTTTGTCTTTCCATAAAAGGTAACCATGAAAGGTTTTTAGCATTTTATTATCTGAGTCAGATATTTCAGGTGGCAAGATGGCAGAACCGTTAGCATGCCGGGAAAAATGCTTAGCAGTATTTCATCGGGCTTTACGTTCTGAGCTCAAATTCTGCCAAGGTCAACTTTGCCTTTCATCCTTTCGGTGTCAATAAATTAAGTACCAGTTGTGTACTGAGGTTGATCTTATCGACTGGACCCCTCCCCACCAAATTTTGGGCCTTGTGCCTAGAGTAGAAAAGATTATTGGAATAACAGAGGCAGTGATCCCCTCATCATATTATTAATTAAACACATAGTTAATTAATAATTATTTTAACAAGGTGAGCTTGCAGAAACATTAGCATGCCAGGTGAAAGGCTTAGCGGTATTTCGTCTGCCACTACGTTCTGAGTTCAAATTCCGCTGAGGTCGACTTTGACTTTCATCTTTTCGGGTTGATAAATCAAGTACCAGTTGCATACTGGGGTCGATGTAGTCAACCTAACCCCTCCCCCAAACTTTCAGGCCTTGTGCCTTTAGTAGAAAGGATTATCTCTGTCATATAATATTTTGTGGTGAACGCACATGGCTTAGTGGTGAGGGTGTTGCACTCCTGATCATAAGATGGTGGTTTTCAATTCCTGGACTGGGCAATGCATTGTGTTCTTGAGCAAAACTCTTCATTGCTCCAGTCCATTCATCTGGCAAAAATGAGTGACCCTGCAATGAACTGACCTTCCATTCAAGGGTGATGTTGTGATCTTGGTCACTTATATGCCAGGGAAGCTGGGTTCCAGGCCCCATGAGTCCTTAGGACATTGAAACAGTAATATCCATGTATCTGTGAACAACAGCATCATTAGTTGTAGTTTCCTGGTAGGTTAATCACTGGTTCACAGCGAAGGCTAAATGTAAAAACCTTATCTTCAGGGTGAGCCAGATTCATGACTCACTTATTCTTTTCTACTCTAGGAACAAGGCCCAAGATTTTGGGGGAGTGAGGACAGTCGATTAGATCAACCCCAGTACACAACTGGTACTTAATCTATCAATCCCGAAAGGAGGAAAGGCAAAGTTGACCTCAGCAGAATTTGAACTCAGAACGTAAAGACAGATGAAATCCCACTGAGCAGCTCCCCTGGCGTGCTAACGTTTCTGCCAGCTCCCCCCGCCTTATCCAAGCCCAAATATTCTTTCCTACTCTAAGCACAAGGCCCAAAATATTTGGGGAGCAGGGGCAGTCAATTAGATTGACCCCAGTACGTAACTGGTACTTCATTTATCGATCCTGAAAAGATGAACGGCAAAGTTGACCTCGGCGGAATTTGAACTCAGAATGTAAAGACAGACAAACTCCCACTAAGCGTCTTTCCCAGCGTGCTCATGTTTCTACCAGCTCCTCCCACCTTTCCATGACTCACTAATTAATTATATTTCTTAATATGCGTATTAGTGAATATTGATATTTCAATAAATATAACTGACAAGGGAGTCATGAATTCCGGTCCACCCTCTACTAGTTCTGATCTCCAAGAAAATGTCTTCAGTATTCAGATTCCTCTGTCGAATGTAATTTATTCATGTGTATTGTTTTCGATTCATCATTCAAAGGAGTGGCTGTGTGGTAACTAGCTTGTTTACCAACCACATGGTTCCAGGTTCCGCCCCACTGCATGGCACCTTGGGGGCAAGTGTCTTCTACTATAGCCTCAGGCTGACCAAATCCTTGTGAGTGGATTTGGTAGACGGAAACTGAAAGAAGCCCGTTGTATATATGTATACATACATATGTGTGTGTGTGTGTGTGTGTGTGTTTGTCCCCACCAATGTCACTTGACAACCGAAGCTGGTGTGCTAACGTCCCCATAACTTAGCGGTTCTGCAACAGAGACCATTAGAATAAGTACTAGGCTCACAAAGACTGAGTCCTGGGGTTGACTTGCTCGACTAAATGCGGTGTTCCAGCATGGCCACAGTCAAAATGACTGAAACAAGTAAAAGAATCCATCCTATCATAGCTCTGAGAAGACGGGTCTGACCAGTTTGGACACAAGTAGAATATGTTTTGGCTTGATATGGTTGGTTTAAATTCTAAAGCAGTGGTTCTCAGTCAGGGTCCATATGGTCCTTGGTGGTAGTGGGGGGTCCACATGGCCCTTGGTGAGTGGGGGTGGATCCATATAAGATTTTGTTGTTAAAATATATCTACAATAAATTTGTTATACTTCTACGATGCACAAAATATTTTGACAGTTTTTTAATGGAATTTCTAATAATTTTTATTTATAAAAATATAATAGGATTATTTTAAACATCAAATAACTATGAGGGTTCACCTGAGTAAAATAGGAACCAAAAGGGTCCTTAGATAAGAAAGGGTTAAGCACTGCTATATTAAAGAGTTGAGCAACTCTGCTGCTTTCTTGGATGTACAAAGAAGAAGAAGAGAGAGATTGATATAAGAAGAAAAGAAGGAAGATAAACTAGCAATGACTTACGAATCCAAGGAGACACTTGCTCTTCCGGATTGCCCCACAGCATCCACAGAATCCAACCAGGAAAACAAATACACCAAACGCTATTAAGATGTAGGAGGATGTCCTGAAGTACGGGTCTTCCGTTTCCACCGTTATCTCAAACCGGTTTACGATGTTGGGGTCAACAACCATCCATACTCCGACCCCAAGGATGGCCACTCCGGACAACTGCAAGTATAAAAATAAAACCAATAACGGTCGATGTCATTACAAAATTATAATTGCTTTCACAATTAATTTCCTTTTTAGAGAGAAAATAATTATTTACATTAGGTTTTGACAAGCTTGGTCTTTAATTATAATCAGATGCCTTACGCCTGGATGTCTACAGGGTTTCTGACTGGATTTGAACTCAGAATATTTATTTAAACTCATCCAAGAATAAAACACCTTATCTTATTTCAGTTACTGGACTGTGGCCATGCTGGGGCACTGCCTTGGTGAGTTTAATCTCCACTTTTCCATGCTTGCTTGGGTCAAGCGGAATTTGTTGGGATAGATCTTCTACAGCCGGATGTCCTTCCTCTCACCAATGTTCACAGTTTCCAAGCAAGGTAACATTTCCCCATGACCAGACATGGGAAAATTGGAAATGAACGACCTCACTTGTATGACAGTGATGCTTGTTTACAACCATCCCATGATGTAAAGACAAGGCTACACACACAGACACACACACACACACACAATAGAAAGGATTTCAAATGATTTCTAGTGTCATAAAATATATCTCAACCAGTTTTTTTGTCTTGGAATGTAACAGACTCTTCATAAGTGGTTTATGCCAGGCTTGGTTGTATGGTTAAGATGCTTGCTTCCTAACCATGTCATCTCAGGTTCAATCTCACCCTGTGACATTTTGCTATAGTTTCAGGTTGATAAAACCTTGTGAGTGAATTTGGTACATGGAAACTGGAAGAAGCCTATCATATATATATATATATATATATATATATATATGCCAGTGGCACGTAAAAAGCACCATCCAATCATGGCTGTTGCCAGCCTCGCCTGGCCCCCGTGCCGGTGGCACGTAAAAATCACCATTGGTCCATGGCCGTTTGCCAGACTCATCTGGCACCTGTGCCGGTGGCATGTAAATAGCACCTACTACACTCACAGAGTGGTTGGCGTTAGGAAGGGCATCCAGCTGTAGAAACATTGCCAGATCAGACTGGAGCCTGGTGCAGCCTTCTGGCTTCCCAGACCCCAGTTGAACCGTCCAACCCATGCTAGCATGGAAAGCGGACGCTAAATGATGATGATGATGATGATATATATATAAAATCTGCCTCAGCAAATTCCATTTGCATCGTGCAAGCATGGAATAGTGGATGTTAAATAACGATGTCAAATTTAGAGAGCAGAACATGTGACTTAATTACATTTGACAGGAAGAAATTCCAATCAGGATAAAATAAATTCCAGTTGCCCAGTTTGCTAAACAATCGAAATCTTAAACTCTAATTCACTCGGGTTAAATAAAACTTTAACTCAAGTTCCAATGTAATAAATCTCCAGCACAAAACTAAACGAATTTACCGACCCTAATTGGAGGACTTCCAAACCACTGCAGTTCATTGCATCGCTGCAATAAGCTGTGGAGTGTGGAAAATAGCAGAGCAGGCATTTTATTCATTTGTTTGCTTAAACTATAAAGCTGACTTTGTAATTGTTATAGAGCAGCAATGAAGTAGTTTTCTCTGTTGACTCATCAATAAACCATTTCTCTACCGATGAACTCACAAAATTGTCCAGACGAGAGCCTTAACCCTTTTGCGTTCAATTTATTCTGTCAAATGAAAATCTTATAAACATTCATTATCGTCATCATCATCGTCTGTTTTTCCCTGCTGGCATGGGTTGGATGATTTGACAGGGAACTGGCATGGCTGGAAGGCTGCAACAGGCTCCAGTTGTCTGCCTTGGCATGGTTTCTGTGTTTGGATGCCCTTCCTAACATCAACCACTTTACAGCGTGGCACTGGGTGCTTTTTACGTGGTACCGGTACAGGAATTTCATGTGGTACTAACATGGGTGCTCTTACATGGAACCTATATGGTGCATCCATGTGGCACCAGCACATGTGCTTTTACATGGCAGCAGCATGGGTGCCTTCTACATGGCACAAGTGCCTTTATGTGCCACTAGCACAGAGGTTTCATATGTGACACTAACATGGGTGCTTTTAAATGGCACCTACATGGGTGCTTCTTATGTGGCACCAGCACAGGTATTTCATATGTGACACTAGCACGTGTGCTTTTATGTGGCACCTACATGGGTGCTTTTACATGGCATGAGCCCACAAGACAAGGACCTCTTGGCTGGAAGAGGGAGTGTGGGGGGGGGTCCATGGCCATAAAGGACAAACTGTAAGTATGGGTGGCCATGATTTTACTTAGCGCCATGCGTCTTCTCAAGCACAGCAAACCATGTTTTGAATTAATCACGCATTATCTTTTAGCTTTGAGATTTTGATGATGTGACTGTTTATTTTTAGAATGACATTGTAGGGTAGGTGTGAGAAGCCTGATGAGGCCGGTTTGAACATAAAACAAGGAGAGGAAGAAGACAACAAAGAGGAGGTCATTGAAGAAGAAGAATACGAAGAAGGAGATAAGGAAGAAGATGAAGAAGATGGCGATGAAGACGATGAGGAAGAAGAAAAAGAAGAAAATGAAAAAGATGACAAAGAAAAAAGAGCAACAAAAAGAAAAGAAAGACATCTTTAATTCCAAGAAATTGAAGAAATGCGATCATTAACGAGAAGACATTCAAATGAATTTTTTTGAAAAAGACAACAATATTCTGAGAAAAGACGGAATGGTCTTCAGAAGCAACCAATTTTCTGAAACAGGAAACAAACTGGAATCAGTTACCAAGAAAATAGGAGATGAGAAAATTTCAAGTAATTAAAAATCAAACTGGAAGGAAAAAGAAGGGTTTGCGTGAAACAGGAGCCAACAAAGGAATCCTATAGGGTCATTTATCATCATCATCATCATCATCATCAAAATCAAAATCACTGACATGGCCGATGACAGTGCCGCCTGATTGGCACTCGTGCCAGTGGAACGTTGAAAGCACATCCGAGTGTGATTGTTGCCAGGGCCACGGATTGGTTCCCATTCCGGTGGCACGTAAAAAGCACCATTTCAGCATGATCATTGCCAGCGTCGCCTTACCAGCACATGTGCCAGTGGCACGTGAAAAGCAAAATTTGAGTGTGGTCATTGCCAGTGCCACCGGAGTGGCTCATGTGCAGGTAGTACGTTAAAAACACCTTTTGAGTATGGTCGTTGCCAGAACCGCCTGAGTGGTCCTCGTGCCAGTGGCATGTAAAAGCACCCACTACACTTTTGGAGTGGTTGGCATTAGGAAGGGCATCCAGCTGTAGAAACTTTGGCAGATCAGATTGAGCTTGGTGCAGCCTCTGGCTCACCAGTCCTCAGTCAAACCGTCCAACCCAGCATGGAAAGCGGACGACGATGTCCCTTAATTTGTTAAAAATTGCAACCAAATCTCCCTCAAATCATATCCTACTAGGTGCTGGCATGGCTGTGTGGTTAAGAAGCTCACTTTGAAGCCACATGGTTTCAAGTTCAGTCCTACTTTGCAGCACCTTGAGAAAGCATCTTCTTGTATAGCCCCAGGTTAATTAATGCCTTGTAAGTGAATTTAGTTGATGGAAACTATGTGGAAGCCCATTGTGTGTGTGTGTTTGTGTACACCTTTGTCTTGACTTAGCATGCGAGTCGTAAATGAGCATCACCACCATATGAGTGGTGTTGTTTGTACCCAGTCTTCTGTGGAAAACACATCTGGCCATGGCAGGGAAACATTACCTTGCTTGGAAACAGGGAAGGGTTGGTGACAGAAAGGGCATCCAGCTGTAGAAAGGTCTGCCTCAACAAATTTCGTCTGACCCATGCAGACACAGAAAGGTGGATGTTAAATGATGATGATGATGATGAAGGTGTTCGTTATGGTTAAATCACTCTTAACACCATTTCACTCACATCCTCACAAACTCTATCAACTCCTTCACAGCCTCAGCCTCTCAATTGGCTTTTTTTTCCTTCTTTTCTTTTTCTTTTCATCATTTGAAGACTTCCATGGATAAAGTTTGGCAAGTTTTCACCTTTCGTAATCAACACAAATTCCTAAACCTCTTTTTTTCTTCTTAAATGTACAATGGCTATCATTCTTATCTTCCCCTCCTAAATCTTCATTCCTCTTCCTCCTCCTCCTCCTCCTTAATCCTTAACATTGTTTTACTGTTTCTTTATTTTTTTTATTGTTTTTCTTTGACTTATTTTTTCCTTTTATCTTAGTTTCTTCCAGTTATTCTCTTTTTACCTTCTTTTCCTTCCTTTTCCTACGCCCCCCCTCACACACACACACACACACACACACTCTTACACCTTCTAGAATATAATTTAAAAAACACTTTATTGAATTCTTTTTCCTTCTTAAATTTATTTAAATTCTTTCCCCAGTGTTCTTCTTCCTCCCTTTTCTTTTTCTTTTTCTTTTTCTTTTTCCTTCCTTCTTTCCTTTACTCCTTCAAGAATACTTCAGCAGAGGTGAAATACCCAGGTGAATAAAACACTGACCTACCAACCCACAGTTGCATCATCATCATTGTTCAACGTCCATTTTCCATGCTGGCATGGGTTGGACAGTTCGACCGGGGCCTGGGAAGCCAGGAGGCTGCACCAGGCTCCAATCTAATCTGGTAATGTTTCTACAGCTGGATGCCCTTCCTAACGCCAACCATTCCGAAAGTGTAGTGGGTGCTTTTTATGTGCCACCCGCACAGGGAGCCAGTCAGGCAGGCCTGGCAGCGATCACAACTATGATATTGGTTTTACTTGACTCAACAGTCTTCTCATGCATATCATATCACCTGACACATCAGGAGTATTCTTAACTGGGCCAGACATATGTGGCTGTGATATCACTTCAGTTGCCGGATCTTCTCAATCACAGCATATCTCCAAAGGTCCCAGTCTCCTGTCATTGCTTCTGTGAGGCTCGACATTTGAAGGTCATACTTCACCACCTCATCCCATGTCTTCCAGGGTCTACCTCTTCCACAGGTTCCTTCTGCAGTTAGGGAGTGGCACTTCTTTACACAGCTGTCTTCATTCATAGGTAATACATGACCATACCAGCACAGTCGCCTCTCTTGCACTCCATATTTGATGCTTCTTATGCCCAACTTTTCTCTCAGGGAACTTACACTCTGCCATACGAGCTTCATTTCTTTCAAGCCTACGCATGCCCTCAGCATTCATGGCCCATGTTTCATTGCTGTGTAGCATGGCAGTTGGCACACACAGGCATCATACAGTCTCCCTTTCACCCGGAGCAAGAGGCCCTTAGTTGCCAGCAAAGGTAGGGGCTCCTGGAATTTCCTTGCAGGCATTTAACTAGGAACGGGACAAGACACAATGTCTATGTGGTTAAGGGCAGCAAGCTGGCAGAACTGTCAGCATTTCGGATGAAATGCTTTGTGGCATTTTGTCTGTCTTTACGTTCTGAGTTCAAATTCCACCGAGGTTGACTTTGCCTTTCATCCTTTCGGGGCTGATAAATTAAGTACCAGCTGTGTACTGGGGTCGATCTAATTGACTGGCCCCCTCCCCCAAAATTTCGGGCCTTGTGCCAAGAGTGGAAAATAAAAGAACCGTTAGCACACTGGGCAAAATCCTTAGCAGCATTTTGTTGGTCTTTACATTCTGAGTTCAAATCCCACCTAGGCTGACCTTGCCTGTTGTAATTTTGGGGTTGATAAAATAAGTACCAGCTGAATTCTGAGGTCAATGTAATCAACTTAACCATCTCCCATGAAATTGCTGGCCTTGTGCCAAAATTTAAAACCTATATATAATATATATTTCTTTACTACCCACAAGGAGCTAAACATAGAGGGGACAAACAAGGACAGACAAAGGGATTAAGTCGATTACATCGACCCAGTGCGAAACTGATACTTTATTTATCTACCCCGAAAGGATGAAAGGCAAAGTCGACCTTGGTGGAATTTGAACTCAGAACGTAACGACAGACAAAATACCGCTAAGCATTTCGCCCGGCGCACTAACGTTTCTGCCAGCTCACCGCCTAAACCTATATATAATATAGGAGAAGTCATGTGGTTTAAGAAGTTTGCTTCCAAATTATGTGGTTTCAGGTTCCATCCCTCATTGCTGCAGCTCGGATAAGTGTTTTCCACTTGGTCCCAAGATGATCAAAGTCTTGTGAGGGGATTTCGTAGATGGAAACTGGAAGAAGCCGGTAATGTACACATGACCTCCATGGGACAAATGTACATGGCAAATGAAACAGACTGTTATGTATGTAATCCATGTGAGTGTATAAGGGTGTATATATACGAGGGTGTGTATAAGTATTTGATGTGTGGTGATTGCCTGAAGTGACATGCCGTGACACGTCAACATGATGGAGACCACTACCAAATGCAGCGTGCAAATGTAACGCTTGAAGCCACATCGTATATGTATATATCAGGGGCATGCACTCTCAGGTATGCAAGGTATGCGTTGCATGCCCTGTGATTTTTTTATCCATATGATCGGAAAATTAGATAAAATAGTTACTTTGTTTCAAAGAAAATCCGTCCAGTTGTATTTTTCTCCCCTTCTCTCTCAGTGACTCTACTTCTGCTTTTAGAAGTCATGCATTGACAAGACCAGCATGTCAGACATTCCCTCTCTGTCTCAGTTTGTCCTTCCTTCCTCTCTCACTCTTAGCGACTTGTTTAAAAGACATGCTAAGGGGATAGGGCTTTTGAAATATTTTTACCCCCTTCCTCTTTCTCTTAGTGGCTATGCTGTGGTAAGACCCGCATGACCTCCCTCTCTGTCTCTTAGTTTGTCCCTCCTTCCTCTCTCTCTCTTAGTGAATTGATAAAACAGATGCTAGGAGGAAAGGTCGTTCATAATATTTTGTACCCTCTTCCTCTCTCTCTCGGTGGCATGTCATGCTATGAGCTGACCGCATGATACCCACTTTCTGTATCTTTCTGTTTTGTTGAAATTGACATACAATTTATGCCTGCACTTCCACGTGTGTTCGTATATAAGAACAGCCTTTTACGAAATGAGTGAAATGTGTGTTATAAACGATATTTTGAGAAATAGTTTTTCGAAAGGAGAATTCGATGGAAAATAATTAATTATATCGGTGGGAGACCAACACCGAAAAGAGCTTATGCATTAGATAACATTGTTAAAAAAAAGATTTCCGAAGGCAACAGCCTCACGGCTTATTATTACCACAGAGGAAAATTATCATTTCATAATCAGCCTTTTTGAGCACATCATTGAAAATCCTGAAGCATGGGATGATACCACCATAAATTCAGCAATTGGATTGTTACAAACTTTAAAAGCTCCTGATTTCTTATTTTTGTTAGAAGTATTCAGTGAGATTTTTTCTTTTTTCATATTTAACATCCTCCAGAGTAAAAGTCATGACAGAGTAAAAGTATTGTAAAGATCAAATAGATAAAACTAGAACTGTACTCGAAAACAAACTTGATAATTTTTCAATCTCTTTTACTTGTTTCAGTCATTTGACTGCGGCCATGCTCGAGCACCGCCTTTAATCGAGCAACTCGACCCCGGGACTTATTCTATCGGTCTATTTTGCCGAACCTCTAAGTAACGGGGACATAAACACACCAGCATCGGTTGCCAAGCAATGCTAGGGGGACAAACACAGACGCACAAACACACACACACATATATATACATATATACCACGGGCTTCTTTCAATTTCCGTCTACCAAATCCACTCACAAGGCTTTGGTCGGCCCGAGACTATAGTAGAATACCCTTGCCCAAGGTGCCACGCAGTGGGACTGAACCCGGGGGGAAAAATTTGGAGTCGATGCAGGAATCGGAATTCAGAGATCCAAGAATATATCTATTGAGCCCCAACGACATTATAAAATGCTTTATAACAAAATTATCAGTACAATAGTTGACCAAATAAAAGCACGATTTTCATCTTTAGAAGAGTTTAAATTCATGGAACTTTCGAATTTCAACAAATTTGATGAGTATTGCAAACAATTTAAAAATCATGGGTACTATTTAAGAAGAGTGGTCCCGGTGCGCGCACCCGAGCATCCACGCCAGCTAGTCGTGACTAGTCGATCCTTACTTTGTGTTTTATTTACTTTGTTTAAAACATTATTTACTTTGTGTTTTTGTGTTTTATATATTTTGTTTAAAAAATTTATTTAGTTTGCTAGATAGTCGTAGGATCGACTAGTCACGACTAGCCAGCACGGATGCGCGAGCGCGCGCAACGGGACCACTCTTCTTAAATAGTACGTTTTTTTTTTATTCTCGGTCATACGGGGTTGATTGCATATTCAGAATCTCCCATATGTAAATCGTAGGAATTCCAAAATTTTTTTTACTGAAAAATTGCCGGGGGGGGGGGGGGGCAAAGAAATTCATTGCATGCCCAGCCCCGGAAGTCACCGCACGCCACTGGTATATATGTGTGTATGTGTGTATATATATATATATATATATATATAAATATATGTGTGTGTGTGTGTGTGTGTTTATATATCATCATCATCATCATCATCGTTTAAATATATGTGTGTGTATATATATATATAATGTATATATGTATATATATATGTGTGTGTGTGTGTATATATATATATGTGTATATGTATATATATGTGTGTGTGTGTATATATATATATATAAATAAAAACTTACTTGGAGAAGAAGAAAACAACGCGTGGCATTCAATCATATAATAACAATTTAATGAATAAAACATATGCATACACACATATATATACATGCATATAAGAGTACAGGACACCACAAATAAACGTAGAACACAACGAGAAACGAAAACATAAAAACAAACAAGGAAACGGACTTTTTTTAACAACGAAAAAACAGAGTACAAGACAAACAATACAAGGAATATTCCCCTTCATCAGCTGCCCCTGGAAGGTCTGCTTCAGCCGGATCGTGTTCTGCCCTTACCTTCGAAACACGTATTGAGTCGAACCAGGGACAGCTGATGAAGGGGAATATTCCTTGTATTGTTTGTCTTGTACTCTGTTTTTTCGTTGTTAAAAAAAGTCCGTTTCCTTGTTTGATTTTATGTTTTCGTTTCTCGTGTTCTACGTTTAATCTGTGGCATCCTGTACTCATATATATATATATATATTATATATATATATATATATATATATATATATATATATATATACATATAGATGTAGGTATGTACATATATGTATGTATGTATACATATAGATGTAGGTACGTACATATATGTATGTTTGTATGCATATATTTTATTTATTAAATTGTTATTATATATATATATATATATATAAGCATGCTTCTGTATGTGAATGCATGTTTTAGATACTTTTCTTCTTTCCTTTAATTTTTTTTTCTAACTAATTTATTTTCTCACTGGAAATGATTTAACATTTCAAACGCATGTGGGTGTAAGTTTCAGCTTTGATGATGATGATGGTGATGGTGATGTTGTATTCCCATGCAGTCGTATTTTGTAGGAGGAAGTGAAGGCTTCTCGTTTTACTATCAATCTATCAACAACCCATAAATCTCTGTGCAAAATCTCTTGGTATGTCTCCATTCAACAGCAACCGGGGCCACATGTTTTCTACTAATTAATGTCAACACATCGCATTTACATCGTTCTTATCAGTCATATACAATGTAATCATTATAATCAGCGTGGGATCAACATCCACTTTTCCATGCTGGCATGGCATGGATGGATTTCACTGAGGCAGGTTTTCTACTGCTGGATACTCTTCCTGTCACCAACCCTCGTAATGCTTCCACATGGCCAGACATGTCTTTCTTTCATAGAAGACAGAAAATTAACAGCACCACTTGTATGACGGTGATGCTCATTTACAATCGTCATGTGATATCAAGACAAAGACACACACACACAAATATAAATACATACACATACACCCAAATATACATACCTAGACACACATTCACACAAATACACACACACACACACCACACACACACACACACACCCCAGGCTGGACAATGTGGTGGGGATCAGTATTTGATTTCACAATATAAAGGACGAAATAAAATAACCACCAGGCACTCTGCCATGCTAACGATTCTGTCAGCTCATTATCTTCATCTATATTATATATCGGTCTCACATTGCGGCACACGGCCAGCAATTTTTAGGGGGAGTGGAGGGACCCCAGTGTTCAACTGGTACTTATTCCAGTGACCCCAAATGGATGAAAGACAAAGTCGACCTTGGTAGAATTTGAACCTGGAATGTTAAGACAGATGAAATGCCACAAAGCATCTCGTCTAGCTTGTTAACGATTTTGACAGCTCGCTGCCTTTCCTATATTATTTATTAACACTAATTAAACAAATTTATTTTAATTTTTCATTACTATATTACTTGATTTTATTTCTAATTATTCAAATCGCTAAGCAAATGATAGAGTCTCTACAGTGCCAGTTTCATTGCAAGAAATAGCAGTCAAATCCTTCAGATCATACTGAGCCATTTGAATGAAGTACATTAAAATGTTCCTTCAAATTTTGACACAAAGCCAGCAATGCTAGGAGTAGAGAATTGATTGGTTAATTTCATCGACCCCATTGCACAACTGGTACTTATTGACCCAGAGAGGATGAAAGGCAAAAAATGACCTTGACAACATTTGAACTCCGTGGCACTTCGTCCAGCCGTGTAACACTTCTGCCCATTCACTGCCCTCGACCACATTAAAAAGCATTGTCCCAGATAGAAAGAGGTCTTCACAACTACAATGCTATTGATTATAAGTTCAATTGAACAGGATTGATCAGATGTTAAAAATAGACAACTTAGATTTTATAGCCTTCTTTCATTATGATACAAATAACAATCGAATCTCCCTCACATTGTACCATATTAAAAATAGAACACTGAATAGTGTAACCCTAGATACACTAAGGCTGGCAAAATAAAACATGGAATTGTCAAGACTGACCTGGTTGTGACACAACAACAAGTTTCTTTGAAAATCTTTCCTCTTGTGTAGATGTTGAGATGAGATGGTTAAGAAGCTAAGCTACGACAAGGAAGATCTTGGAAGATGTGGGGTGAAGATGTGGGGTGAAGAGGTGGGGTGAAGGGGTGAAAAACGATGTCCAGATGTTCAGAGAGGAGATGACAAACGACTGAAGCAATTGGCAATTTGCTGTTTGAAAAGACTTGCACAACTGGGGGGCCATAAGGGGAAAGTCCCTTATGTCCAGGCCCTTGCAGGCAAACTGTCCTTCATGAACCTCCCCCTCCCCGACCTCTGCTCACCACTCACTGTATTCCCCCTCCCCTCTACCCCTTACTCTCCCTCGCAGACCTACCTGCACACAATATTCCCTGGTCAAATCTCTTCCCCACAAAATATCCTCCCAGCACCCTGCCATCCCTCTATCCATGCCCACCCACAATGTTTCCCACTCCCCTCCATCTCTCACTCTCCATCCTCAATCTCGTCAATTTGCCCACCCACCCACTCATCCAATCCAATTCCTCGTCCACTTCACTATATTTCAGAGCTGTGGAGTCAAAACAAAAAAATTTGACTCCAACTCTGACTCCTCTACTGTTGGCACCTTCGATTCCTCTTTATGTAATTAAGTGGTTGTAGTCTACATATCTCACAAAGCGTATGCATACGCTTGTACTCTGAGTAGGCCTTGTATGTTATAACTGGTTTAGATTAAAGAGAATAAAGACATTGTGAGTCGGAGTCAGTGTAGTTTTACTGACTCCGACTCCAGCTACCCCTTAATTGTTTCCAACTCCTACTTTGACTCCATGACTGACTCCGACTCCACAGCCCTGCTATATTTCCCTGTACCTTGGGTGTACACCCCATCATATCTCCACCATCTTCTTTCTCTCTCTCCCCTCCCTCTCCACTCCCTCCAACTGGGGAAGCCATGTGTCTCCTCCACTGCAAGACACCTCTTCCTCTCTCTCTATTCATACTCTAACCTCATCATCACACCTGGCACAAAGCCACCTCCCTCGATACCACTCCCCACCTCAGGTGAGGCGTCTGAACCTTACTTGATGACCCTGCTAGAGATGGTGCCACGTGAAAAGCACCCATTACACTCTGTGAAGTAAGATGGCATTAGGAAGGATCATCTGACCATAGAAACCATTCCACAGCAGACGGCAGAGCTCAATGCAGTCTTCAGACTCGTCAACTCCTCTCAAACCTTCCAACCCATGCCAGCATGGAAAACGGGCATTAAACGATGGTGATGGTTACTATTCTTTTCTACTCTAGGTCGACCTCAGTATGCAACTGGTACTTAATTTATCGACCCTGAAGGGATGAAAGGCAAAGTCAACCTTGGCAGAATTTGAACTCAGAATGTAAAGGTAGACGAAATACTGCTAAGCATTTCACCCGGCTGCCAGCTCGCCACCTTAATAACAATAGTAATAATAATAACAATAGTAATAATAATAATAATAGTAATAATAATAATAATAGTAATAATGATGATGATGATGATGATCACTATTATTATCAGACATTCTTTTGTTCTTTTATTCTTTTACTTGTTTCAGTAATTTGAGTGTGGCCACTCTGGAGCATGGCCTTTAGTCAAACACATCTTCCTGAGGGCTTATTTTCTGTAAGCCTAATACTTATTCTATTGGTGTCTTTTTTGCTGAACCACTAAGTTACCGGGACATAAACACATCAACATTGGTTGTCAAGTGATGGTGGGGAGACAAACACACACACAGTTTCCATCTACCAAATCCACTCACAAGGCTTTGTTCAGCCTGAGGCTACAGTAGAAGACACTTGCCCAAGGTGCCACAAAGTGGGACTGAACCTGGAACCATGTGGTTGAGAAGCAAGCTTCTTACCACACAGCCACTCCTGTGCCTATATACATATATTTTCTTAATGGGTAGGAGATATCTGTCCCTTGTATTTAAAACATGGTTGTCTGGTCCCAAAGTTTGTTTTACCATTGCATCGTTTTACGTTAAGTCCCACTATGTGGCATTCAGGTAAATATTTTTTTTTATATACCTGTGCTAATTGAATCCTTGTGAATGAATTTTGCAAATGGAAACTGTGGGAAGCCAATCATATACAGAATAGTGTTGAGTGTCTCTGCACATGTGGGTATTATATATATATATATTTTACTAATAGGAGAATAAGAACTACAGTAATAATAGATGAGATGGAAGAGGAAATACTGTCGTTATAACTAGTTAAATAGGAAAATATTTACCTGTAGATAAATGCTACAAAACCTCGTGGTCCCTACATAAATGGCTTTGTCTTGGATGCAGGAGAGAATTTTTTTTGTTATCTTAGATATGTAAGTGGTACTTGAGTTTGTTCAGTGGCTTTTAGGTAAAGTAGGATAGGTTTTCATTTGCAAATTACTACTTGTAAATCTCACAAGAGATATTCAGCAACCGTACTTTGGAGTAAAGATTATTTACCAACATAAAATGGCAGTCCTGGTTTAGGATGAATGTTGCTGGGGCTAAATTACATAGAGGTTCGAAAATATAAGGACACAGATCGTGTTGTATAGCCAGCTGGAGACGATGTCTCCTGGGGCTAAATTACAGCAACATTCGTCCTAAACCAGGACTGCCATGTTATGTTGGCAAACAATCTTTACTCCGAAGTACTGCTGCTGAATATCTCTCATTGTGAGATTTACAAATAGTAATTTTCTAATTTATAGATCAGCGACTAGTTTCAGTCACTTATATGTCATAGAAACCCGGTTAAGCTCTGGCATTATGCATCCTGGGGCTCTTAGCAGACCCTAACCTAAACACATCAAATTAGAATTTCAATGGATAACAGTATTACAAGAGAGATTACTTAATCCCCAAACTATCAGATTTAAAGCTTGGATTAGGTGCTGACCTATAAAGGAAATGGTTACATGTTATTGATATTAATAACTTTGCCTGTCATTCTTTTGGGGTCACTGAAATAAGGACCAATTGTGCTGTGGGGTCAATGTAAACAATTAGCACCCCCACCCCCCGCCCACCAAATTTCAGGCCTATACTCTTTTACTTGTTTCAGTCATTTGACTGTGGCCATGCTGGAGCACTGCCTTTAGTTGAGCAAATTGACCCCTGGGCTTATTCTTTGTAAGCCTAGTACTTATTCTATTGGTTTCTTTTGCCAAACCGCTAAGTTACGGGGATGTAAACATACCAGCATCGGTTGTCAAGCGATGTTGGGGTGGACCAACGCAGACACACAAACATATACACACACATACATATATACATATATGATGGGCTTTTTTCAGTTTCAGTCTACCAAATCCACTCACAAGGCTTTGGTCAGCCCGACGCTATAGTAGAAGACACTTGCCCAAGGTGCCAAGCAGTGGGACTGAACCCGGGACCATGTGGCTGGTAAGCAAGCTACTTACCACACAGCCACTCCTGTGCCTGTAGCAGAAAAGATGTTTAAGAAAGATGGTCAAAGACAAATGGTTCCAAAATGGGATACGGAATACAAAGGAAATTAAGAAGAAAAGCTCAAAGTTTGTGATGAAGAATTTATTCTTCTCCATCCCCACTTCTAACCCTTTGCCACTCTCCCCTCACACTTCTCCTCACTGCCCCCCCCCAATCCATTATCCATATCTTCTCCTCTTATGCTCACTTTCTTATACTTTGAATATCTGCTTTGGGATCCCATCATTATCTTCTTCCTAGTTACTCCCACCTACCCTGATATAATGCTGGGTAGCTATGTCTCTCCTCTGTAGCAAAACACCTGGATTGGCTCCTCTATCAAAACCTCTTCCCAACTCTCAAATTCTTCCTCCTGCCCTTAATCAACGAGACTTTCTTCTTGTTTCGTGTCTCTTTCTTGTATTATTACTTGGTAACCTAAAGCAGCAAGCTGGCAGAATTGTTAGCACGCTGGACGAAATGCTTAGCGGTATTTCATCAGTCACTATGTTCTGAGTTCAAATTCCACCGAGGTTGACTTTGCCTGTCATCCTTTTGGGGGTCTATAAATTAAGTACCAGTTATGCACTGGAGTCGATGTAATCGACTATTCTCCCTTCCCTACAAATTTCAGGCCTTGTGCCCATAGTAGAAAGGGTTATAACTTGGTGGCTTCATTATGGCCAGTGGCACAAAAAGAAGCGCACAGTAGACACCAGGAAGTGGTCGGCATTAGGAATGGTATTCAATGGTAGAAACCGACATTGGAGCTTGGCTCAACCTTGCAGCCCAACGTATTCTGTCAAGTCACCCTACTCTGGTCAGAATGGAAAACAGGTGTGAAATGATGCTAGTGCTTTTATTATTAACTTTTGAATTATGAAATAATGTATTTCACTCATAATTATTATATTATTCATTAAATTAAATTCAGTTGGGTTTTGTTTTGGAGAGAATTGAAATAAAGCTTTCACTTTCTTTTATTATAGTAGTAATTATGGAAGACTGGTGGTATTATTATTTGCATGGACTTAAAGATTGGTTGCTATTTAGTATACAATTTAGTCATTGTAGGTTTACTATTAATACCAATACAGATCTCCGTAGAATTAAGTGTTTCTTTGTTGCAGTTTAATTTTAAAGCTAGTGTTTAACCCTGCCTCTACTTGATTGAATATTGTTGTACATTGGGTAAATGTGTTTGAAAGTTGTGTGTTTTGCTTTTTGGTATGTTTGTTCCCAAGCAGCACTTCTTTTAGTGCTGTTGACACCACCGGATTGAATGGTTACTGCCCGGGTGTCGAAACCATAATGATATCTGTGGGGCAGCTGATGATGGAGGTATGTTGGATTGTTGGTATGGCTGTTTTTGTATATGTGGAAGAGTGTTATAGCACATATTTCCATTGATAAAACAAAAGCCATTGATAAGAAAGCGATTAAGTGAGATGAATGAAAGGAACTTACCCAGAAGATGAAATTAAAGAGGATGAACAGGCATCGTACAAGACCAGCTAAAACACCCATGATTCAGTTGATTTGGTTGACAGATATCTGCAAGGAGAAAACATTTCCATAAAGCAACTAATATAACAGAAGGTCTCGTAAGAGGGATCTGGATCATTCTAGATTTTTGGTTAGAAACAAAAACTGGAACTAGTCAGTCAACAGAACCAAAGAACTTGAACATGTGATTGCAGTCTTGGATTGTGGAATTAGGAGAGAAATCGTTGGCATAAATCTACTTTTAGAATTCCTCAATGTGTGACACATGAACACTGAACAAAAATAATCTGAAATTAAGAAAATTAGTTAAACTGGTAGAAAGAAACTGTGAGGAAGCCTCTCACACACACACACACATATTGTTACTATTATGTTAAACTGTCGTATGTCCAAATTTGGCCAAATGCGTATTTTTCAATATTTATTTTCGCTTACAATAGCCGGTTCTTTAGATCAAACTATCGTATCTCCTGCTGCTTCAGATGCCAAGATATTAAAAATTGTCAAACAATAGTACAATGGTTTTGCTATGGAATGGTGAAACTATTTTTTTTGTTTTCTGAAAAAGCAATATTTAGGACTTATGACACTTTTACAATAAGAGCAACAATATATATATATATATATGAATTATTAAAGTGGCTATTATCAATTTCAAAAACAAAAGGTACAACTGTAAATGTCATTGAAGTGACTGAGGGTGCAAATCACTACCAGAATTGCTAAAAATAAGAGTCAAAACAACTCTTAGCCATGGGCAAGCACTTATCTATTGACTGACAAGGGAGACAACCTCCCCACAGTATGTGAGGAGTGTTAATAGATAAGAGCTTTGCCCGTGGCTAACAGTTGTTTTGACTCATATATATATATATATATATATATATATATCTTAGGTGTATCTCTACAGATTTTATAATAGAATTTAGAGCTAGCACAGAAAGTTATGTTTGGTATATGAATATATGTATGTAAACAATGCACTGCTAACACAGGTAGGACAGAGTGTTGACTTATAACCCTTTAATATACTTGGTAGTATATTATGGTTGCAAAATGAAATAGAGTGACCTTACCAGTGATTAATATAAATCTCTGTGTGTTTATGTGTGTGTCGATGTTTGTGTTTGTTCCTCTACCACTTGGCAGCCAGTGTTGGTTTTGTTATGTCCTTGTAACCTAGTGGTTTAGCAAAATATGTGAATAAAAATAAGTATCAGACTTGAATACTGAAATAAGTCCTGCTGTTGATTTATTCAGCTAAACCCTTTAGGGCAGTGCCTTAGCAATGCCACTGTCCAATGACAGAAGCCAGAGAGACAAGGCACACACACAGAGGCCCACATATATAATGGCTGTGTTAATGTCTGTTTGAAATTCTAAATGAATTCAATGATTCTCACTATATGAAGTTGTGTGTTACAGGAAAGTAATCATGTATGCATGTATGTATGTATGTAAGTGTGTGTGTGTGTGTGTGCGTGTGTGTGTCTGTGTGTGTGCGTGCATGTGTGCGTGTGTGTGTGTGTGTTTAGAGTGGCTGAATTGATCCAAAGGAAGGAAACGGCAGAGTGGTATAGGCAGAGTGGTATACACGATCTGACAAAGTGGAGGATGAGGTTCTGTAGACTCAAAGGTCAACAATACATTCAAGTGATATTTAATTGAATAGGAAGGTCTGTGACACACACACACACACACACACACATACAACAATTGCATGTGTATGTGTGTCTGTGTGTATATATATATATATATATATATATATATATATATATATGTGTGTGTGTGTGTGTGTGTGTACATGTCTGAGTGTTTGAGGGAGGAAGTACAAAGCCCATGAAAGTGGTGGGGGTCAGCAGTGTAGTGTCAGAAAGGTCAACAAGTTAGAACTATTAAAGCCATATTAGTAGAACAGGAATCTGCTATGAAGGAAGGAACAGATCACATGTGGAAATTATGTCTGTGTCTGTATGTGTATGTATGTGTGTATATGTGTGTGTGTGTGTATGAATGTATATGTGTATACATGTCACATAGCTTATAAGTGTAACATTCTCTATGCATGTCAGAGTTTCAGAATATCGTGTGTGAGAGTAAGTAGGTGAATTCTTTTTGCTTTTTTTGCAAAACATATTTATCCAATCCTTCTTCCCCCTCCTCCCCCTCCTCCCCCTGTTTTTGTACTCTTCTCTTATCCTTGGGTACATCAGTTCAAAGCCTGCATTAATCTCAGCTATTTATCCTTAATTCTTCCCCCTATAAATAGTGGGGTTCAAAAACTATTACCACCACTGACTTTTCTCTCCCTGTATTAAAAAAGTCTACGAAGAAACTCAATATTTTTATGTTGGGTGAGAGGACGAAAGCAAAGATTAAAATGAACCATCATCTCTGTAATGTCCACTTTTTTATGATTGAATGGGTTGGACAGAGTTTATTTGAGGCAAGTCTTCTATGGCTGGATGCTCTTTCTATTGCCAACCCTTCACTTGTTTCCGAACAAAGTAATATTTCCCTAAGGCCAGACATGTTTTTGAAGCATATTGAAATGATCGACACTGCTTGTATGTCAGGCACTCTCATTTACAACTATCACACAATGGCAATGCAAGGAGACACAAACATATTGATGCATGCATACAAATATCATCCTCATCCTCCTCCTCCTCATCATTTAACGTCTGTCTTCCATGCTGGTATGGGTTGGATGATTTGAGAGAAACTAGCCAAGCAGAAGACTACACCAGGTTTCTGTGTGTGTTTTGGCATGGTTTTATGGCTGGATGCACACACACACACACACACACACACACACACATTACATAAAAATACTTGATAAGCTTCTTTCAGTGTTTCTCTAGTAAAACCACCCACAAGGCTTTGGTCTGTCCTGGGTTAAGACACTTGCCCAAGGAGCTAAGACTACATTATTTATATGATTGAAGGAATTTAAGCCACATCTTTTGGGGATGCATTTGGGACAATGCTATCTCATGTGTCCTTCCTGTTTCTTTGTAAAGACAATACTGTCAAATATAACAAGAATTTGACTGCTGTTTCTAGCAAATCAAGCTGAGTAGCCACACCGAGGCTCAATAACAGGATCCAAGATAAAGCTAAACATGATAATGGTATTACGATTATTACTATTACTATTATTATTAGTAGTAGTAGTAGTAGTAGCAGGAGTGATGATGATGATGATGGTGATGATGGTGATGTGGAAGCTGGTGTTAAGTGTTTCTTGTTTGTGAACCATTATCTGTGATTATAGGAACAAGATAACAACGTTGAATAAGTCCAATCCCCTCCACGGCACCGCTCCACCCCTGTAGTGAACTTATGGAGGAGATTTAAGTGGAGGTGGTGGTGGCGGCGATGCTGGGGGGTGGGGGGTGGCAGCGATGGTGGCGATAGTGGTATCGGTGGCGGTGATGGTGGTGGTGGAGGTGGTGGTGGTGGGGGGGTGATGGTGGCGATAATGGTAGCGGTGGTGGTGATGGTGGTGGTGGTTGTGATTTAATACAAGCTGTAATAACAGGAAAATTGTGATAAAAGACATTGTGTATGTATATGTATGTTTGTATGTGTGTGTGCATGAATGGGAATGCAATGCACAGGGGTGTGTCAATATGCATGTGTGCATTTCTGTATGCAATGCGGGTGGACTTATCCAGAATGGGACTCTAACAGACCTAGAGATATCAGAAGGGACAGAAAAGAAATAAAATACATACATACACACACACACACATATATATATTTTAAAATCTTTTTACTTGCTTCAGTCATTTGACTGTGGCCATGCTGGGGCACCACCTTGAAGAATTTTAATTTTTTAGACTTATTGTTTTAAAACTTACTTATTGTATTGGTCTCATTTACTGAACCACAAAGTTACGGGAATGTAAACACACCAACACCGGTTGTCAAGTGATGGTACGGGGGCAGGGGATACAAACAGTCACACACACACACACATATGTATATATACACGATGGGCTTCTTTCAGTTTCCCTCAACCAAATCCACTTAAGGCTTTGGTTGACCCCCCCCCCTCCACAAGGCTATAGTAGAAGACATTTTCCAAGGTGCCACACAGTGGGACTGAAACTGAAACCAAGTGGTTGCAAATCAAACTTCTTACCACACAGCCACACCTGTGCCTCCCATCCAACCCATGCCAGCATGGAAAACGGACGTTAAACGATGATGATCATATACATATATATATACATATATATATATATATATATATATATAAATAGAGAGAGAGAGAGAGAGAGAGAGAGAGAGAAGGCTAAATAACTAGATAAAGAGAGGAGGAATGAGAGAAAGACAGAAAAAGAAAGAGGCAAAAGAAGGAGAGACAGGAAGAGAGAGAGGGGAGAAAGAGAAGGAGGGAGACAGAGATTGAAAGACAGATGAAGATTTAGGTTTTGTGTTGTTTAGCCCCTGGTCAGTGTTGACCAGATAAATCTTTCAGCCAAGACACGAACCAGTTGTAATCATTCTTCTTTGACATTTTTATACAATAGGGCATCATTTGAAAGGAAATTTAGCTGCTACTTCTAGCAGTCAGCAATCCCATAAAAGCAACCTAAATATAAACGCCTTTACTGAAGAGAGACAGTGAAAGTTTGAAATGGGACTCTTAGAGTTTTGGAGGGCTTCAAGAAAGCGGGGAGAGGAGAAAGGTTGAAAGAAGAAAGTCACTGAAGATCCCAAGATGCTGCTGTAACATAAGAAATGTGAAATTCAACAAACCCCTTCTCCTTATCTTCTCCTCAGGGTCACCAGACGTCCCCATTCTTGCCACCTCTGCTTATTTCACTCTCATTTTGAAACTAAATTGTGAAGACTACAAATATGAGATTTCAAGTTATGGCTTCACACACACACACACACAGGTGCAGGCATGGCTGTGTGGTTAGAAGCTCTCCTTCCCAACCACATGGGTCCTGGTTCAGTTCTGCTGCTTGGCACCTTGGGCAGGTGTCTTCTACTATAGCCTTGGGCCGACCAAAGCCTTGTGAGTGGATTTGATAGACAGAAACTGAAAGAAGCCCGTTGTATATATATATATATATATATATATATATATATATACATATATATGTGTGTGTGTGTTTGTCCCACCACCATCGCTTGGCAACCGATGTTGGTGTGTTTACAATCCCATAACTTAGCAGTTCGGCAAAGAGACCGATAGAATAAGTAAGAGGTTTACAAAGAATAAGTCCCGGGATTGATTTGTTCGACAAAAAAGGCAGTGCTCCAGCATGGCCACAGTCAAATGACTGAAACAAGTAAAAAAGTAAAAGAATATATACCTTTTTCTGTGCATCAAACACACACACACACGTGTGCACACACACACGTGTGCACACACACACACACACACACACGCACACACAATGTCTCAGTCATGAGACTGTGGCCATGGTGGAGCACAGCCTTGAAGAAGAAGTTTTGTTGAACCAATTGACCTCAGTACTCTCTTTTCTTTTAAAGTCTGTCACTCTCTTTAGCTGAACTTCTAAGTTACGAATATGTAAACGCACAAACAGCAGCTGTCAGGTGGTGTGGCGGACAAACAGACACAAAAACACCCACAAATTTTATATATATAATATATATATATATATATATATACACACACTATACACAAGAGGGTGCCAAAAAGTTCCTGGCTTTAAGGGTATTGTGAAAGGCCTGGCTGGAAAGCCAGTCTTTGAAGTTCTTTTACAGGGCTTAGAAAACTGAAGGACCCCTGCAATAAATGTGTGAATCTGAGAGCGGAATATGTTGGATAAGATCATAATTAACTGATCCCCCTGTATTTTCTTTTACTCAAAGCCAGGAACTTGCCAGCAGCCCCTCATATATATATATATATATATATAATATATATATATATATATATATATATAGGATCATTTGTAAAAGGCATAAAGCTGAAAGGAGAAGCACACTCTAAGATGTAGAGCAGTTAATATTATAATGGGGTAGGCCAGTTTATGGGGTTGCCTTAGACTTCCTGTCCATAAAGGGTTTAGCTTTATGGTGCATCATCAGATCCCAAAAATCCTGTTGGCCTGCCAAGGACCAACAGGCTTTTGGGATCTGATGATACACCATAAAGGTAAACCTTTTAGGGACAGGAAACCTAAGGTAACCCCATAAACCAGCCTTCCTCGTTTTTAATACACACACACACACACACACACACACACACACATATATATATATATATACACTCTTTACTCTTTTACTTGTTTCAGTCATTTGACTGTGGCCATGCTGGAGCACCGCTTTTAGTCGAGCAAGTCAACCACAGGACTTATTCTTTGTAAGCCTAGAACTTATTCTATCAGTCTCTTTTGCCGAACCGCTAAGTTACGGAGACGTAAACACACCAGCAATGTTGGGGCGACAAACACAGACACACAAACATATACACACACATACATATATATATATACATATCGGTGGCACGTAAAAGCACCATCCGTTCATGTCCGTTGCCAGCCTCGCCTGGCCCCCGTGCCGGTGACACGTAAAAGCACCATCCGTTCGTGGCCGTTTGCCAGCTCTGTCTGGCACCTGTGCGGGTGGCACGTAAAAAGCACCCACTACACTCATGGAGTGGTTGGCGTTAGGAAGGGCATCCAGCCGTAGAAACACTGCCAGATCTGACTGGGCCTGATGAAGCCTTCCAGCTTCACAGACCCCAGTTGAACCGTCCAACCCATGCTAGCATGGAAAGCGGACGCTAAATGATGATGATGATGATGACGGGCTTCTTTCAGTTTCCGTCTACCAAATCCTTTCACAAGGCTTTGGTTGGCCTGAGGCTATAGTAGAAGACACTTGCCCAAGGTGCCATGCAGTGGGACTGAACCCGGAACCATGTGTTTGGTAAGCAAGCTACTTACAACACAGCCACTCCTATGCCTATATATATATATATACACATCACTTAGGCATGGTGTAGAACTCAATAAATGTATGTTTCAGAATGAAGTTAGACAAGTACAGAAGAGTAATAAGAAAATGAGATGCAAAGGAATGAACGGTAACCTTATGAAGTCCATTGGCTTATTGTCATTTCTGCTATAAGATGATGTGTTTCTTTCAGTGGGGCTGAACCCAGAATCATAAGGTTGGGAAGCAAGCTTCTTACCCCACAGCCATGCCATATATATATATATAATTAAGGCAGCGAGGTAACAGAATCGTTAGCACGTCATGCGTAATGCTTGGAGGTATTTTGTCTGCCACTACGTTCTGAGTTCAAATTTCACCGAGGTCGACTTTGTCTTTCATCCCTTCGGGGCTCGATTAAATAAGTACCAGTTACATTCTGGGGTCGATGTAATCGACTCAATCAGTTGTCTGTCCTTGTTTGTCTTCTCTATGTTTAGCCCCTTGCGGGCAATAAAAAAAAAATATATATATAATTAAAATATTCCTCTATGTATAATTATTAATGTAATTAATGTATATACACCAGTGATATGCAGTGTTAAAAACACTGTTGAAAATGTCTGAACGGCTGAAATGCATTTGACATTTGCTGGCCACTTTGGGACAAAGATTCATCTCTGACCTATTATTATGTTTTTTAACACAATTCTATAAGAGATGTTATCTTAGGAGAAAAAGCATGGTAAATGGCCTATCAACAGTGTATATACATTAAATATGGTACATTGATGGCTCTACACACACACTCATATATAGATACCATCATTATCGTCATCATATAACATCCATGTTCTGTGCTGGCTGAGTTTGATGGTTTGATATACAGCTGTATATATGCATGTATGTGTGTGTGTGTTTGTGTATGTGTGTGTTTGTTCCTTTCTCTATTTTTTCTCTCTCTCCATCTATCCTTTCTGTTGAAAGGAGTTTATGCTCGAAATATTAACGACTTCTTCCAATTTTCCTAAATCGTAAATTTATACACCCTGTTTGTTTTTGTACCTTGTCTTCATATTTTTAAAATTTTTACTTTACTTTTGTGCCATGTGTGTGTGTGTGTGTGTATGAGTGTATGAGTGTATGTGTATGTGCATATGTATAGTTTTTCAAGGACACACACACATATGCATGAATACATGCATGCACACACACATGCATGCATGGATGCACACACACATTGCATTTATCCAGTCTGTATCCACCATTGGTGACAAAGCAGGTCTTTTCAGGCATGGCATGGTTTTTTTCTTGTATAAGAAAAACACAATAATTGGCGCTTCCAAAAACCCGCCCAGCCTCACCCCTCCACCAAAACTGCATATTCATTTTTCCGCTCTGTCAGATTGCTTCCTCTGATATTTTATCCAATTCCAGCAGTCAAGATGTCAAGACGGTTTCAAAGAACGCTGCTAAGAGACAACAGAACATAGGCTCATGGAATATAGAAAAGTGTTCTTAGAAGGAAGAAGACGGGACGTAAACATGGGCTGTAAACAAATACAGCATTGATATCGCTGTTCTTAGAAACCCATTTTCCCAGGGTGGGTGAAATGGAAGAAATAGGAGGAGGGGGTTACACTTGTCACCGGATAAGCAAGGGGAATAGAAAAACTGGGTCAACTGATGCTGGGTTTGTAATAAAAACTTTCATTGCTAGAAGCCATCACCACTTTCCCCTATGATCATCATCATCATCATTCAGGTCAATATTATAACATTATGACACACAAATCTTAAAGGAGGCTGGCAGGATTGTCAGCACGCCAGGCAAAATGCTTTCTGGCATTTCGTCTGTCCTTACGTTCCGAATTCAAATTCTGCCGATGTCAGCTTTACCTTTCATCCTTTTGAGGTCAATGAAATAAGGACCAGTGAAACAAAATTTCAGGCTTTGTGCTATGGCAGAAAGGACTATTATTATTATTATTATTATTATTATTAAGGCAGTCAGTTGGCAGACTCATTAACACACCAAGCAAAATACTTAGTGGTGTTCTGTCTGTCATTGCATTCCGAGTTCAAATTCTACTGAGGTTGATATTTATCTTTCATCCTTTCGGGGGATGATGAAATAAGTACCAGTTAAACTCTGGGGTTGATGTAATCAACTTACCCTCACCCCCCACCCCACCTTGAAATTGCCGGCCTTGTGCCTAAATTTGAAACTATTATGACTGACGGATCTGCAAGGGAGAGAACTTACAGTATTATGCAAGGCCTCCGTGCCGGTGGCACATAAAAAGCACCAACCGATCGTGGCTGTTGCCAGCCTCCCCTGGCTTCCATGCCGGTGGCACGTAAAAAGCTCCCACTACACTCATGGAGTGGTTGGCGTTAGGAAGGGCATCCAGCTGTAGAAACACTGCCAGATCAGAGTGGGCCTGGTGCAGCCTCCTGGTTTCCCAGACCCCAGTTGAACCGTCCAACCCATGCCAGCATGGAAAGCGGATGCTAAACAATGATGATGAAGATGATGATGAGCCCCAACAGGGTTTATGACAGCTTTTATGCTCTTCTTTCGCAAACATCTCAAAATGACAAGATCTTACTGTCTCAGGGTTTTAATGTCTGGGGTAGTTTCTGCTTTGCCCACCAACACAGTAGAACCATAATGGAATAGTATCTACCATTCTCTTGCATTGAACTTGAGTGTTGTGTCTCAAACACCCAACCCTCCTAAAAGAACTTGGTTGCATCCTTGACCAAGAACTGGCACATATGCATATCTTTTATATTTTACTTGTTTCACTAATTGAAATGAGGCCATGCTGCAGCAGCGTCTTGAAGGGTTTAGCCAAACAGATCAATCTCATGACTTATTTAAAAGTTTGGTACTCATTCTATCAGGCTCTTTTGCCAAACTGTAAAGTTATGGGGATGTAAACAAACCAACACCGGTTGTCTAGCACGATGAGGGACAAACGCAAAGACACATCCATATGCATATGTATGTAGGCTTCCACACAGTTTCTGCCCACCAAATTCATTCACAAGGCAGGGCTGTAGTAGAATATACTTGCCCAAGGTTCCACACAGTTGCAAAGCAAGTTTCTTTACAGACAACTTTGTACATATTAACTGTACCTGCATGTGGAGGCACAAGGCCTAGTGGTTAGAACAGCAGACTTGCAGTCGAGGGATCGCAGGTTCGAATCTCACACCGGGCAATGTGTGTTTTTATGAGCGAAACACCTAAGCTCCACGCAGCTCCGGTGGACAGTAATGGCAAACTTCTGCTGACTTTTTTGCCACAACTTTCTCTCACTCTTTCTTCCTGCATCTAGCAGCTCCCCTACGACGGATCGAGGTCCCGTCCAGGTGGGGAACCTATATGCCAAGGAAACCAGGAAACCGACCCTTATGTGCCAGGCATAGCTTGAGAAAGAACAAACAACTGTACCTGCACACAGACACAGACACAGTTCCAAATTGTACAAAAAGCAAAAGACAGAGGTGGGTGAGAGAACAACAAACAAGGGATATCAGATTGACACTCAGGAAAAAAAATCAAAGAAATCTTCGACATTTTGAGCATATGCTCCTCTACAGGAAGGAACGAAGAGAGAAAACAGATGGAGAGAAGGGGGAAAAATGGAGAGAAAAAAAAGGTGTCTGGATTAATGGTTGCACGTGGGTGTGTATGGAAATGTGAATATGGATGGGTGTGTGTTTGTCTCCCCCCCCACCACCTCTTCACAACCTGTGTTGCTGTATTTATGTCCCCATAACTTAGTGGTTCAGCAAAAGAAACCGATAGAATAAATACCAGACTTAAAAAACAAGTCCTGGGGCTGATTTGTTCTACTAGAAATTCTTAAAGGTGGTGCTCCAGCATGGCTGCAGTCCAATGACTGAAACGAGTAAAAGAATAAAAAGTAAATGGCTGACTAGTTCTTGTTTGGGATATGTGAATGGGCCTTTTGGCAGGTTCTCTATATGCACACCACATGCATGGGTGTGCTTGTCCCTTGTTGCCTTCATATCCTAAAATTGTTGCAAATGAACGCCTTTGTCATACAGTCAATGTGCATTTCTAATCCTTCTTATGAAGCCATGTCTGGCCATGGGGAAATATCCCCTCACTTGGAAATGTGTGAGGGTTGATGTCAGAAAGGGCACCCAACTGTAAAACGTCTGCCTCAACAAATTCCTTCCAACCCATGTGTTGTAGTGTGGATATTCTGTCCGCCACTTTGTGGTGCTGTATGCCACTTTTATAACATGGACTAATAACAGGGCTATATACTATTATGACAAAAGGGGATAGACACCAGCTGTCTCCCACTTGATGTATTTCCAAACACTCTTCCAACAAATGTAACCAATAGAAACCAACTCTCAATGAACTATTACAACTTGTCAACAATTTCCTGTGATTCCATGAATTCACAAACAACACATCTTCACTTTCAGTATTTTCTCATGCTCTCAGTCAAAACACACTTAAACACACTTATACGAGTTTGGCTAGTCCATTCTCACAGGGGGTGTCATGATTCTTGCCATAACACCATGAAAGCATGTGGAGGCACAAGGCTTAATGGTTAGGATATTGGACTCATGATTGTAAGATTGTGGTTTTGATTCCTGAACTGGGTGATGCGTTGTGTTCACAAGCAAAACACTTCATTTCATGTTGCTCCAGTCCACTCAGCTGGTCAAAAAAGAGTAATCCTGCAACTGACCAGTGTCTCATTTAGGGAGGAATATATATATATAAGCCAGAGAAACCAGGAAGTAATGGGGACTAACCCGTGGATGCATGCAAAAGTGGTTGTTAAATGATGATGAGACAATCAACCTTGGTGCCATGATAAAATGTACTCCACACATTTGACAGTATGTAAAGTGGTTGGGGACGTGAAGAGCATCCAGCTGCAGAAACCAAACGAACAGGATGAGATTGATGTAATTCCTCTAATCCAACTGGAGAGGTGGTGGTTGCTCCAAAAACGGAAGTATT
>NC_043003.1:699747-719747 GCF_006345805.1 Octopus sinensis
GGTGGCACGTATAAAGCACCATCCGAATGTGGCCGATGCCAGCACCGCCTTGACTGGCTTCCGTGCCGGTGGCACGTAAAAAGCATCCACTACACTCATGGAGTGGTTGGCATTAGGAAGGGCATCAAGCTGTAGAAACACTGCCAGATCAGACTGGAGCCTGGTGCAGCCTTCTGGCTTCCCAGACCCCGGTCGAACTGTCCAACTCATGCTAGCATGGAAAACGGACGTTAAACGATGATGATGATGATGATAAAGTTACTTGGAAATGGATGCATGACATTCAATGAAATAATAATATAAATAATATATATTTTGTTGTGTCTGGGGTGAGTTCTTCTCTTTTGGTGTCTTACAATTTAACACACTCACCGGTAAAATTTCCACTTATTTCCTTGTTTGTTTTTCTAAAATTTTCGTTGTGTCTTGCAACTATTAAAGAGGTTGCAAGACACAACGAAAATTTTAGAGCAAATAACTAAGTAAATGAGTGGAAATTGAACCGGTGAATGTGTTAAATGATAAGGCCCTAAAAGAGAACGACTCTCCCCAGACACAACAAAATATGCTTCAACACACGAACTCACATAAAGAATCCTGCAAACCAAATCCAAAAACGAAATCTATATATATACGTTTAAATATTTGTTGTGCAAGAATTTTTATGTGAAGTTGTGTGTTGAAACAGATATTGTTGTATTTAGGAATGGTCATTTTGCCAGTTTAGCCAATAAAAACACACGCACTATATATTTGGTGTTATTTTGCTTCAGTGTTATTTATTTTTTACATTAATCTTAATCTTATTTCGGCCAAAGTTCTTTCGTCACACTCCTGTGACCGCATCAGTGGTCCTTTGTTTTCTTCTCACTTATTTGTGTCTCTCCTTACTAACCGTCAGCCATTTTCTATCAAAAATGGCTATAACACTGAAAAAATAAATAACACTGAAGCAAAATAACACCAAATATATAGTGCGTGTGTTTTTATTGGCTAAACTGGCAAAATGACCATTCCTAAATACAACAATATATATATATATATATATATATACACACACACACACACACACATGCAGTTACCACCTTATTGAGGCATTCGCATCTTTGTCTTTATATATTTGTACAATATATACATAAATACAAACACATATACATATATATATACACATGCACACACATATACACACAACACACAAATATTTAAATATAATGTATTTGATTTTTTCACTTTCCTTTTCCCCCTGTTCTCTTCCTGTCTCATGCAGGGGGCACAAAAAATGCAGTCAGCACATACTGTAAGTTGGTTGACATTAGGAAGGGCATCCAGCCATAGAAACCATGTCAAAGCAAACACTTGACCTTGGTGTAACCCGGTGGCTTGCTATATCCCATCAGACCACTGATGGCAGAGTAGAAAATGGATGTTAAATGATGATGATGGCAATGTGTGTGTGTGTGAGGTATTGGCTTGAATTCAGTGGTGACAATGCTTACGTTTGCTATAAACAAGATGTCTGGCAGTGGTTTGAAGTACGCAGATATAAATACATTATTTGGAAATCAAAAGTTGGCATCAGGAAGGGTATCCATCAAAAGATTATTGCCTTGAGAAACCTTGTCCAAGCCATGACTGTATGGAAAAAGAAGGCATACAGGTATTCAAGATGACGTTACATCAAAAATTGTGTTTTGAGACTGCGATGATGTTTGATGACGTCATCTGGTTGTGTTGTTCTATTGTGTAATCCATTAATATGCAAATAAATGACCATGCTATAGAAACATACATAACATAACTAAATAATTGACTCCATTCACACACATATATGTATAGATGAAAGAGAGAGAGAGAGAGAGAGAGAGAGTTACATAGAGAGATGGAGAGAATGATGTAATACAGTGAGAGATGGATGCCAAGAATAACGGTGGAATAAATGGATGGCTGGACACGGAGATAGTTCAGTAAATCAACAGCCAAGTATTAAGTTTGTTTAATGGTTTTCGCTTCATTTCTATAGGAAATAAAACATCCTTTGCAGGTTATTTTTTTAACAAATTCCTTAAATTTTAGTGATTGCTGTTACATCTATGTGTGTATATTCACACACACACACACACACACATATCCAGTCTGTTCATCTGTTAGTTTCCTGTACTGTGTGTATGAGTATATTTGCATGTATGTGTTCACACTCACATGTCTACACACACACACACACACACACACACATGCTTTTTGCTTATTTGTCTATTAATATCCATGTATGTGTGGATGTATTTTTGTGTAAATGTTTTTCATGTTTGCCTGGTGTGGAAGACATTAGAAGTTCAAATCCTGTCAACAGGTTATCCCTCTCCCTGCCCCTCCCCTCAAACGTTTATCTTAAAATATGCTTCACATGTCTGCATAGACTATAAATTCTTTAAAATTCTCCAAGGCATAACCGAATCAGCATCCGTGAATAGAGATCACAAATGCTGAACACTTCTTTCTTTCTACAAGAAACTGTTTTAAGCATCATCATCATCATTGTTGTTTAGCATCCGCTTTCCATGCCGGCATGGGCTGGATGGTTTGACTGGGGACTGGCGACCCAGAAGGCTGCACCAGGCTCCAGTCTGATCTGGCAAGGTATCTACAGCTGGATGCCCTTCCTAACGCCAACCACTCCAAGAGTGTAGTGGGTGCTTTTTATGTGCCACCAGCATGGGAGCCAGTCAGGCGGCACTGGCACCAGCCATGTGCAGATGGTGCTTTTTATGTGCCACTGGCACAGGAGCCAGTCGGGGTGGGGTGGGGTGGGGGCTGTCATTGTTGACATTCGGTTGGTGCTTTTTACGTGCCATCACCATGGGGAGCCAGTCAGGCACACACATGCGTAAGGGCACATGAATAATCAACATCATCATATCGTAGTCATCATATGATGTCTCTCTTCCATGCTAGCAGAGTTTGGTTTGACAGGAACTGGCAAGGACCGAGAGAACGGCATCAGACTCCAGTCTCTACTTTGGAATGGTTTCTATGGCTGGATGCCCTCTTTAGTGCCAACCACTTTCTTTACAGAGTGTGCTGGGTGATTTTTGTGTGACACCAACACCAGTGCCTTGTATGTGGCACCATCACAGGTGTTTTTTTTATGTGGCACCAGCACCTGCAGGGTGACCAAGTCACTTGCAAGACAAAAGCCTCTTAGCTGGGAGAAGGAGTGAAACCGAAGGAAGTGGCTGTGTGCCAGGCAAGAAGTTAGAGGAATAATAACAAAGATAATCTTAATTAGGATTATGATTACAACATTGTTGATGATGATGATACTGATAATTATGATGATGACGGTGATGATGATGACGATGATAATGGTGGTATGAAATATTAGGTAATGTTAGGTGTAGGAGTGGCTGTGTGGTAAGTAGCTTGCTTACCAACCACATGGTTCTGGGTTCAGTTCCACTGCGTGACACCATGGGCAAGTGTCTTCTACTATAGCCTTGGGCCGACCAAAGCCTTGTGAGTGGATTTGGTAGACAGAAACTGAAAGAAGCCCGTCTTATATATGTATATATATATCTATATATGTGTGTGTGTGTGTATATGTTTGTGCCCCCAACAACATCATTTGACAACCGATGCTGGCGTGTTTACATCCCTGTAACTTAACGGTTCGGCAAAAGAGACCGATAGAATAAGTACTAGGCTTGCAAAGAATAAGTCCTGGGGTTGATTTGCTCGACTAAAGGTGGTGACTGAAACAAGTAAAAGAGAGTAAAAAGTAAGGGTGAGCTGGGCAACGTGCTGAATGGCATTTTGTTCATCTTTACGCTCTGAGTTCAAATTCCACCGAGGGTGAATTTACTTTTCCTCCTGTCAGGGTCAGCAAAATATGTATCAGCCAAACACTAGGGTCAATGTGACTGACTTACACCCCCGCCCCCTCAAATATTGCTGGCTTTGTGCCAAAATTTGAAAGCAATTTGTAATGTCAGGTTTTTTTAAACTTACCCAAAAATCTTTTCAGAAAGTTTTAGTTTTCTGAAAAGAAAAAAAAAACACAAATATAGTTTTAAAGTTATTATATATTATAAATATACGAAATGGATGCAAATATATGTGAAAAATATGTAAATTTTATTCAAATATATTATTTTCCTTTTTTTTAAAGAAAAAGAAAGTTTATAATAATTGAAATTAAGAATCCTCAATAGTTGAAATCCGTACTGTATGCACCCCATCTATACATACACATATATAATATATACACATACACACACATTTTATATATGTGTATATATATACACACACACATACATATTTTATAATATAAATATATATATATATTGAGTGTGGGCTTCATGAAGGCAAAGTGGCTGAGTTCCTTTCGAGCGTTGGGCCTCAGAGAGGCAAGGACCAAGACCTTTGGCATTATGTTGTGCTTGAGAAGAAGAACCATCAAGGTGAGTAAAATCGCAGTCATGGCAGATAGTGGTGTCACACAAATGGCACCCCTGCCGGTGGCACATAAATGCGCCCCAGAGTTACACAAATGGCACCCATGCTGGTGGCATGTAAAAAGCACCCATTACACTCTTGGAGTGGTTGGCGTTAGGAAGGGGATCCTTCCTAATGTCAACTCCTTTACAAAGTATGCTGGGTGCTTTTTATGTGGTACCAGCAATGGTAGGGGTCACCAAGCAACTAGCTAGACCAGGACCCTTTTTACCAGGAGTGGTGGAGAGGTAATGTTGGGGAAGGTGGCTTATGCCAGTTTGTGAGACATTAAAGGGATAGAGACAGGTGTCTTGTTGGCAGGGAGATACATGGGTACCCTTAAAGGGGAGAGAGAGAGAGAGAGAGAGGCTTAGAGAGAAAGAGAGTAACAAAGAAATAGATAAGGAGTTAGAGAGAACGAGTAACAAAGAGAGATATGATGGTACGTACACACACACACACACACACACACACACACACACACAACACACACACACACACACACACTGAATCGAAGCTGAATTGCGATCACTTCATGGGGCTGGAGCCTTTTAGATGACAATAACCAGATGATTTCATTAAGTAGAGAATGCAATAATGTCTTGAATGTATTCAGGACTAATTTTGCTAACAATAAATGTGTGTATATATGCATGATTGTGTGTGTATAACTAGACCGATATATGATCACATGCTGGTTTGTATATCTGTTTATTGTAATTCACATCAAAGTAATTACTCGTATTGAATCCATTGTCTCCAGTTCCTTCCTTCCTTCCTTCCTTCCTTCTTTTAGTTTTCTTTTCCATTTCGGTAAATGCTCACCGGCAGAAACATTACAATTTTACAAATGGATTTCTCTAAACCATTCTTTGGTGAACCATTAATAATGGCCAGCAACAATGGAGCTAAACCAAGCCATTAGCAATCATAACAACTTTCACAAAGTCTGTAATAAGAGAGACAGACCAATCACTGAATCCAGTTCAACTGGCCCTGGAAACGGTTCTCTTTTGGCTTCTACTTGTGTCAGTCATGAGATTGGGGCACCACCTCAAAGAATTTTACTTGAACAAATCGACCCCTGTACTTATTTCAAAGCTTGTTACTTATTCTATCAGTCCCTTTTGCTGAACCACTAAGTTACGGGGACATAAACAAACCAACACTGGTTGTCAAGTGGTGGTGGAGGGCAAACACACACAGACACAGACACACACACATATGTATGACAGGCTTCTTTCAGTTTCAATCTACCAAATCCACTGACAAAGCTTTGGTTGACCCAAGGTTATAGTAAAAAACACTTGCCCAAGATGAATATGCAGTGGAACTGAACCCAGAACCCTGTGGTTGGGAAGAAAACTTCTTACCACACAGCAACGCTTGCACCTGCAGATGTGGTTGTGTTTGGGATCAGCTTTGTATTGTTTGAAGGTGGAAGTAGTAGGGATGGGGGTATATGATATTCGTGATTGATTGATTGATTGATTGATTGATAGACGTTTTGCTTTGAATGAATGGAGCCAACAATGTAGTTTAATGAAGACCCTTTGGTGTTTAGGGCACAAGGCAATCCAATTGGTGCTGCAGCTATGATAAAGTGTAAAGTTGAACAGAGTTAATATACAGGCACAAGGCCTCAAATTTGGGGTAAGGGACCAAGTCAATTACATCAACCCCAGTATGCAACTGGTACTTAATTTATTGACCCCAAAAGGATGAAAGGCAAAGTCAACCTCAGCAGAATTTGAACTCAGAACGTAGCGAAAGGGGCGAAATACTGCTAAGCATTTTGTCCAGTGTGCTAAGGATTCTGCCAGCTTGCTGCCTTGAACAGAGCTAATATCATCATCATCATCATCATCATCGTTTAATGTCCGCTTTCCATGCTAGCATGGGTTGGACGATTTGACTGAGGACTGGCGAACCAGATGGCTGCGCCAGACTCCGATCTGATCTGGCAGAGTTTCTACAGCTGGATGCCCTTCCTAACGCCAACCTCTCTGAGAGTGTAGTGGGTGCTTCTATGTGCCACCAGCACGAGGGCCAGTCAGGGGGTACTGGCAACGGCCACGCTCAAATGGTGTTTTTTATGTGCCACCTGCACAAGTGCCAGTAAGGTGACGCTGGTAGCGATCATGCTCTGGCAAGAGGGAAACCTTTAATCTTGCCAAGGGTGTGACATCATCTCTAATGCTGGTGCCATGATAAACTGGAGCCAGTATATTTTGTAAAGTGGTTAGCGTTAGGACGGGTATCCAGAGTAAAAAAAAAAAACTATGCTAAAATGGAACATATGAATGCTGTACTGTCTTTGACTTGTCTGACAGAGCAATAACAAACATCGAATAAAACCTGGACTGGGCGATGCAGTGTGTTCTTGAGCAAGACACTTCATTTTACATTGCTCCAGTCCACTCAGATGGCAAAAATGAGCAATCCTGCGAAGGACCAGCATCCCATCCAGGTGGGAAATATATATATATGTCATTGAAACTGGGAAACCGGCCCTTATGAGCCTGGCATGGCTTAAGAGGAAAAAGGGAAGACTTGTTTGTCATGAGGTCTAGGAACCATAAGGCTGGAAATTGACTGTTTCCATGGCATATAAGTAACTGAGATTACAACAGCCCTCCCCTGAGGGGTGGAGGGTGGGGTCGATCTGTTCCGCTAAAACATTTCAAGGCAGTGCCCCAGCATGGCCACAATAGATTGTCTGAACCAAGTACAATACAAAGACATGTGCCACCTGAAACACCGATACATACACACGTACATGTTTGTTTCTTTTACTTTTACTTGTTTCAGTCATTTGACTGCAGCCATGCTGGAGCACCACCTTTAGTTGAACAAATCGACCCTAGGACTTATTCTTTGTAAGCTTAGTACTTATTCTTTCAGTCTCTTCTGCCGAACCACTAAGTTATGGGGCCATAGACACACCAACATTGGTTGTCAAGCAATGGTGGAGGGACAAACACAGAATACACACATACACATTTATACGACAGGCTTCTTTCAGTTTCCATCTACCAAATCCACTCACAAGGCTTTGGTTGGCCCGAGGCTATAGCAGAAGACAATTGTCCAAGGTGGCACTCAATGTGACTGAACTCAGAGCCATGTGGTTGGTAAACAAGCTACTTACCACACAGCTACTCCTGTGTACATATATCATCAATATCATCATCATCATCATCATCATCGTTTAACGTCCACCTTCCATGGTATCATGGGTGGAACAATCCCACAAGAGGTGGCCAGGCTTCTGTGACCGTTTTGGCAGGATTTTGACAGCTGGATGCCCTTCCTAACACCAACCACTTTACAATGTGGACTGGGTGCTTTTAAGTGGTACGTGCACCTGACAGGATCACCAAGTGTTTTGCAAGACAAAACAAAAAAAAAAAAACTTTCAAGAGGGGAGAGAGCATTGAAGGAGGTGATCTTGTGTCGAATGATGAAAGGTTCAAGTGAGACAGATACAGGTGTCTTGCTGTGGAGGAGGGACAGGGTAGGATGTGTGTATAGAGTCGTTTATCTGTTTCAGTCATTTGACTGGGGCCATGCTGGAGCACCGCCTTTAGTCGAGCAAATCAACCCCAGGACTTATTCTTTGTAAGCCTTGTCCTTATTGTATCAGTCTCTTTTTGCAGAACCACTAAGTTACGGGGGACCTAAACACACCAGCATCGGTTGTCAAGTAATGTTGGGGGGGACAAACACAGACACACAAACATATACACACACATACATACATACATACATATATATATATATATATATATATATATATATATATATATATAATATATATATATATATACATATATATACATATATATATATATACACACACACGACATGCTTCTTTCAGTTTCCCCCTACCAAATCCACTCACAAGGCTTTGGTTGGCCCGAGGCTATAGTAGAAAGCACTTGCCCAAGGTGCGATGCAGTGGGACTGAACCCAGAACCATGTGGTTGGTAAGCAAGCTACTTATTACACAGCCACTCCTGCGCCTATAGCTGGCAGACACGTTAGCGTGCTGGGCAAAATGCTTAGCGGTATTTCGTCTGTCGTCACATTCTAAATTCAAATTCTGCCAAGGTCGACTTTGTCTTTCATCCTTTCGGGGTTCATGAATAAAGTATGAGTTTCGCACTGGTGTCAATGTAAACAACTTAATCCCTTTGTCTGTCCTTGTTTGTCTCTATGTTTAGCCCCTTTTGGGTAGTGTGGTAAGTAAGCTTGCTTACCAACCAGATGGTTCCAGGTTCAGTCCCACTGCGTGGCATCTTGGGCAAGTGTCTTCTGCTATAGCCTCGGGCCAACCAAAGCCTTGTGAGTGGATTTGGTAGACGGAAACTGAAAGAAGCCCGTCATAAATATTTATATATATGTGTGTGTGTGTGTGTTTGTGTGTCTGTGTTTGTCCCCCTAGCATTGCTTGACAACCGATGCTGGTGTGTTTACGTCCCTGTCACTTAGCGGTTCAGCAAAAGAGACCGATAGAATAAGTACTGGGCTTACAAAGGATAAGTCCCGGGGTCGATTTGCTCGACTAAAAGCAGTGCTCCAGCATGGCCACAGTCAAATGACTGAAACAAGTAAAAGAGTAAAAGAGTATATATATATATATACTATGCACACATATATACACATACACACTCGGTGGCACGTAACAGCACCCACTACACTCTCGGAGTGGTTGGCGTTAGGAAGGGCATCCAGCTGTAGAAATTCTGCCAGATCAGATTTGAGCCAGCTGCAGCCATCTGGTTCGCCAGTCCTCAGTCAAATGGTCCAACCCATGCCAGCAGGGAAAGTGGATGTTAAATGATGATGATGATGACATATACCTACATATATATACACACATACATGCGTGCACACACATACCTATATATACATATATATATCCATCCAGAGAGAGAGAGAACAAGAGAGAGAGAGAGAGAGAATGGCGGAATATATACAAGAGAGATAGATTATGGTTACAGAGCAAGTGAGTGAGGGAGAGAAAGAGAGAGAGGGAGGGAGAATTTGGTTAGTGTTAGAGATGGATTATCTTAGATGAGGAGAAGAAAAAGGCTGCTGGTGATCAATGTGGAAGCATTGAGGTGGACGGAAAGAGAGGGTGCTGACTCCATTCCTAAACAGCCATGCCCACCACCACCGCCACCACATAGGTAAAGATAGTTGGGGAGGGGGATAGTGTGGGTGGGTGGAATAGGATCAAGGAGGGAAAGGTCAGTCCCAAACAATGAGAGGTTTGATGCTGGGGAGAGCAGGATGTTGTGTTGTTGTTGTTGTTGTTGATGTTGATGGTGAAGTAAGAGTCGGGGGGGGAAGGGGCCGGGAGAGGAAGGTTAATCCAGAGAGCAGGGGGAGGGGGGAAAAGGGCAATGTGTTTTATAAAGGAGAGATGGTGTAAGATGGTGCAGAGGGAAGGAGAGAAGCAAGGAAGGAAGAGAGAGAGAGAGGGAAAGGGAAAGCAAAGAATTATTATGGAGGAGGAGGTGATGATGGGGCTAGAGGTGATGATTTTCATGGTGGTGCTGGTGATGGTAGTGGTGATTGTGGCGGTGGTGGCGGAGATTGCAGTGGCGGCAATGATGGTGGTGGTGGTGGTGACGGTGGCGATGGCGATGGTAGTGGCAGTGGTGGCGGTAGTGGCGATGGTGGAGAGGGCGACAATAATTTTGCTAATGATGGGGATGGTGATAGTCATGGTAGTGGGGAATAGGCTGAGGAGAGAATGACCAGAAATTGTGGTGGTGGTGGTGGTGTTTGTGGCGATGAGTGGATGAGGGTGGATTTAGAGGGAGGTGGGTGTTGGAGGGGGGGGGACAATGGCCCCTGTAATGACTGCCTCTGACACAGTATGCGTAAGGTGTATGGATGTTTAGGATGTGTGGTAAGAAGCTTGCTTCCCAACCACATGGTTCTGGGTTCAGTCCCACTCCATGGCACCCTGGGCAAGAGTCTTCTACTATAGCCTTGGGCCGACTAAAGTCTTGTGAATGGATTTGGTAGGCAGAAACTGAAAGAAGCCTGTTGTTTTTGTGCATGTGTGTGTGCATGTGTGTGTGTGTGTGTGTATATATATTTATATATATATGCATCTGTGTATGTGTCTTTGTGTCTGTATTTGTTTCCCATCACTGTTTTGACATCCAGTGTTGGTTTGTTTATGTCCCTGTCACTTAGCAGCTTGGCAAAAGAGACTGATAGAATAAGTACAAAGTTAAAAGAAATATATATAACTACTTGGGTCAATTCGTTCAAGTAGAATTCTTCATGGTACTGCCCCAGCATGGCCACATCAAAATGTGTGAAAGAAATAAAGGACAAAGCATGTATATATAGTGTTAGGTGTTGGTGGGGGTGGGGTAATAAGTTGGTAGAGGTTTTGAGGAGGGGAGAATTACTGGGCGGCAGTGAAGTGGGGGTCAGTATTATTTAGGGATGGAGAATAAGGGGGTGGAGTTGGGTTTTAGATGGGGAGACCTGTAACAGTCTGCTGAAGGAAGAATGAGGGGCAACAGTAATGGCCCTGGCCCTGTGCAGAGAATTTTTGTAGGGTTGGAGATGACGTTAGTGGTGATGATGATGGTAGTGGTGATGATGATGATTTTAATAGTGGTGGTTGTGGTGGTGGTGATGGAGTGATGGGAGTTTGGGAAATAAAATGTGTAAATCACTCTCTCCCCACCTCCCGGGCCTAGGATGTAGTTAGTGTAGGGGGGGGGGAAAGAGTCTGTCTATGATGCTGGTTAATATCTGAAAATGTTAATGAAATGCAAAAAGTAAAAAGGCTGACAACCTATTTGAGTCAGAGAGAACATCTAAGTCTTAATTCCTTCTCTTCCAAAGCATTCGCCATCATTACCACCACCACCACCACCACCACCACACCACCACCACCACACCACCACCACCACCACCGCTGCCACCACTGCCGCCGCCACCACCACCACCACCACCACCACCATCACCACTGCCACCATCCAATTAGTGCTTCATATATAACTAAAGCAATTGTTTATTGCCTGGCCATCCCTCCTCAGCCTCTCCCACCAAGCCTACTCTTGTTATATATTCCCAAATTTACAATCCGTTTTCTCTTTTTCTTTTTTTACCACCACACACAGTCATACACACACTTGCTTATACATACATGCCAATCCTATATACACACAAACATATACATACCTGCCAATATATACATTAACTCATTTACCCAAGTAGAATGAGATTCACAACAGACACACATGTAAAAGCATGATCTCACACGCACAGACATATACATACATACATACATACATACATATATACATATATATATATATATACACTGGCATACCCCTGATTGTATACACTGGCATACCATTGATTACGACAATGAAAATTCCAGTTGATCCAATCACCGGAACAGCCTGCTCATGAAACTAACATGCAAGCGGCTGAGTATTCCACAGACACCTGTGTACCCTTGATGTAGTTCTCAGGGAGATTCAGCGTGACACAGAGTGTGACGAGGTTGGCCTGTTTGAGTTACAGGTATGAGCTATTTTTGTCAGCTGAGTGGATTGGAGGAGTGTGAAATAAAGTGTCTTGCCCAAGGACACAATGCACTGCTGGGAGTCGAACTCGTATGACATAAGGCAGATGTATAAGGCACCCAGTGCGCTCTGTAGAGTGGTTTGTGTCAGGAAGGGCATCAAGCTGTAGGAACCAAGTCAAAACAGACTGGATCCAGGCTGCAGCTCTCCAGCTGGTCAGATCCAGTTAAACCGTCTAACCCAGGGGTTACCATATTCACAGCAGTGTGGTAAGAAGCTTGCTTTCCAACCACATGGTTCTAGGTTCAATCCCACTGCATGGCACCTTGGGCAACTGAAGCTTTGTGAGTGGATTTGGTAGACAGAAACTGAAAGAGACCTGTTGAGGCAAGTGAAATCGTTGTGGCCGATGACAGTGCCGCCTAATGATTGGCACCTGTGCCGCCTGATGATTGGCACCTGTGCCAGTGGCATGTTGAAAGCACCATTCAAGTATGATCATTGCCAGTGCCGCCTGACTGGCTCCTGTGCCAGAGACATGTAAAAAACACCATTCGAGCATGGTTGTTGCTAGAGCCACCTGTCTGGCCCTTGTGCCAGTGGCACGTAAAAATCACCAACTACAAAGATTGATACTTGGTGCAGCCTACTGGCTTGCCATTCCTCAGTTGAACCATCCAACCCATGCCAGCATGGAATGTGGATGTTAAAGGATGGTGATGATGATATATATATATATATATTTGTGTGTTTATGTCTGTGTTTGCCTTCCACCACCATTTGTTGGAACTGGTGTTGGTGTGTTTACATCCCCATAACTTAGTGGTTTGGCAAAAAAGAGACTGATAGAATAAGTACGACATTTACAAAGAATAAGTCCAGGGTCAATTTCTTCGACTAAAAAGCATTGCTCCAGCATGACCACAGTCAAAAATGACTGAAATCAATAAAAGAATAAAAGAATATATATATATATCTCTATATATAATATATATATATATTTCATATAAAATAGTGTACGTATTTATACACAAAAGAAGTGACCTTTAACAGGGCACCTTGCATGTTAGAAAGGGCAGTTAAAGCCCAAACCACATATATATGTGTGCGCATGCATATAGATATATATGTATACAATGTATCATCATCATCGTTTGTATGTATGTATATGAATCAATGTGTATCCGTGTGTTGATTGCATGTGCTGGTGTATGAACAGTTGTAAGCATGTGTATATATGTTAGTTTGGTGTTTGTCTTGAAAGCATGTGTGTGCATTTGGAATGTAGAAGTGTGGAATGTCTGCAGATGGGGATATTTGTGTATATAAACTTAACTTCATGTTGAATGTATCAACACTGTGTAAAATATTTACACACAAACGCACACAGAGTTTTTTGCAGGTAAATACATGTCTGTGCGTCTCTCGCAACTTTGCCAACAAAAGCATGAAGTGAACCAATGAGGGGGCAAATACTGAAGAGGAAGAATGTATGTTTGCTATGATGCAATATATAAGAAATACCAGCAAAACCCTTTTGAGATGACACCCTGTTGTTTTAACAAAAAAAGGAAGGACACATTAGAAAATGTAGTCCTAGATACACTTCGTAGGTGAAAAAATGCAAAAACAAAAACATGGCTGTGTGGTTTAGGAGTTTGCCTTGCAACCACATGGTTTCAAGTTCAGGCCCTCTGTGGTACTTAGAGCAAATGTCTTTTACTATAGCCCTGGGTCAATCAAAGCCTTGTGAGATTGGCTTTGTAAATAGAAACTGTGTGGAAGCCCATCATGTTTGTGTTTTCTCCACTGCTTGACAACCAGTGTTGGTTTGTTTATGTCTCCATAACTCAGTATGTGAACAGAAGAGATTGCTATAAGTTATAGTAAGTTATAGTATAGTTAAGAACAACATTATTCCTGGGGTCAATTTATTTTATTAAAACCTCCAAGGCCCCAGCATGGCCACAGTCTAATGGTTGAAGCAAATAAAAAATAAGAGATGTGTGAGTGCCTGACTTATTAATTGCCATGCAATGTGTGTGTGTGTGTGTGTGTGTGTGTGTGTGTGTGTGTGCGCGCGCGCGCACATATGGTTTTATTAATTGTTATATGATATATAAGCATGAATGCGTAATTGTGTGCACAGTGTTGTTGTTGCTGTTGTTGTTGAAACAATGTTTTGTTAGGTGTCAGAGACAAAGTACAAGAATATCCATTATTCCATCCTTTCATCAACACCATTTCTCACGGCCTCTTACTCTTCTGCCAATTACGTTGCACCCTATTCCTTCCTTCAACAAGAATCTGGGGGTTCAAAGCCCTACACAGAGACCTGTGGGAACAAAACAGAGAGAACAGACCTATCACCCCTCGCTGCATTTTATAGCTTTTCTGTTTCTCAGGGTTTTGTTTTTGTTGTTTAACCCTAGGTCAGTCCTGACTGAGAGCGACAATGATCAATGGCATTCCACCATTACCATGTCATGTTTTTGTATTTGACTACATTATTCAAGAGGTTGATCCTTTCCCTTTAATGGCAAGGGAGATTCGAGAGAAATTTAGCTTCTGTTTTGAGCATTTTCTACATTACACACATCATCATCATCATCATCATCATCTAGCATCTATTTTCCTTGCTGGCATGGGTTGGACGGTTTGACAAGAGCTGGCATGGATGGAGAGCTGCACCAGGTTCCATTATCTGTTTTGGTTTGGTTTCTACAGCTGGATGCCCTTCCTAGCGCCAACCACTATACAGAGTGTACTGGGTGCTTTCTGTGTGGCCCCAGCTCCAATGCTTGGTGCACATTTTATATGGCACCCGCACTAGTACGTTTTACATTTTTTTTTATATGGTACCAAACCAGCATGGTTGCCTTTAATGTGGCACCAGCACTGGTGGTGGTTTGGATGTGGCACAAGCACCAGTGCTTTATATGTGGCACCAACATGGTTGCTTTTTACATGGGAATTACACACATCCATACATCCCAGTTTTGACTTCTATTTGGGGGTAATGTGGTTGGGGACAAAGGCTTTGTATTGTTCCTCATCTTGGCCCCCTGGAGCCATCAATCTAACTCCACCTTCAATACAGTAGAGTAGAGCTGCTGTACAACAAGCTAAAAATATCTCAGCTATAGAAAAATATCCTTCAATGATGCTAAGAAGAAGCAGAAAGCATTGAAATTCTTTTTGATGTCTGAGATTCTGAGAGGGTTTTCCATTTCCTACTGGTTTCTGGTTCATATTTTGAGAAGATAAAACTTCATGCATCTTATTCCCATAACTATTACAAACTGATAGCGAGAAGATAGGAGCCAATGAGGGAGCCTTGAACATGGTTGCTTAGTTTGCTAGAAATAGAAACTAAATTTCCCTCAAATTACAAATAAAGCTGCATTATGTAATTTTGGCCAAGACAGCCCTAAAAAAGCAGGAATATCTTCGATGGAGTCTGCTCCATCAGAGCCAATGAGCCAACCAGAGGTTGAATGACAACAATGACACACTTCCCAAGTACATCAACAAAGGTTGAAAGATAAAGGCCACCACCACCACAACCACTATCACTCAAGAGATATCATCATCATCATCATCATCTAACACCTGTATTTTCCATGATGGCATGGAGGCTGAATGTTTGACAGGGTTTCGTGAATCACAGGATTGTGTTGAGGCTCCAGTGTCAGTTTAGGCATGGTTTCTATGGCTGGATACCCTTCCTAATGCCAACCACCTTACAGCATGTGTTGGGTGCCTTTTTCCCCCTGGCACCAGCATGAGTGAGGTTGTCAAGTAATTTGCAAGAAAAAGCATCCCTAAGTAAGGGGAGTGATTTTGAAGGGGGCCAGTAGTTACCTTATGTAATATGTTCCCTATTGTACCCAGCCTAACTTAAGAACAGCAAAACTAGGAATCTAAAGAACTGGTGACTGAATCGGTAACAATTAGTTGCCTACAATCCGATGAAGGGCAACGAGAGCCCAGGATTGCAGCTTCTTTCTTCCTTATTGTAAACAAACTCAGCAAATTCTTTCACAAACTTTCCTACAAACTTGAAGAACATTCTGGATAAGCTTCCATAAAAATGAATGGTAATACAATTTAGCCCCAGGTCAGCATAGTTTGAGTAGAAATATGATTCAGGCATTAGTGTTAATCTTTTTATTTGTTTTTTTCGATTTTTATCCATCGTATACAACCTTGTTCAGTATGTGCTTCCCTTTTTTAAAGATGTCTGAGTGAGATTTAAAGGAATTTTGTTGCTATTTCTAACTGGTTGTACAACCACATAAAGCACAGATTCTCAAAGTGGGTGCTACCACCCTCTGGTGGGCATTGAGATGGTTCAGATGGGTGCCGGTGCCTAAGAGGGCAGTAGAGAAAAAGGAGGTGTTGGGAGGAAGGCAGTGGATTGGGGGACGCTAAGAATTTATTATAATATTATTATAGTATTGCAGCGTGGAAGGTGTTTGGCAAATTAAATTAAAATGTTGAAGTGAATCTAAATGAGACATACTTATCTACATGGCCGAAACAGCTGTAAGACGTAATCTATACTTATATTTACATTTACTTATATTTATATTCTCTTTTATATATTCTACTTATTATACAACATTACTCTTTTATGTATACTTTTTATGTACATTCTTTATGTACACTGATTTGTTCTGCTTTTTATATTTAACCCTACAGTCTCTTATGTGGTGGTTTAATAAAGTATGTGATTGAGTATTATCTGGTAATTGATATTTGATTTAGATGTATTTCTCCATTTTCTTATCTTGTATATATATATATATATATATATATATATATATAGGAATTGGTGTGTCTGTAGAGGCAACAGTGTGGCTGCATTGGTGCAGGTGTGGCTGCATTGGTGCAGGTGTGGCTGTGTGGTTAAGCAGCTTGCTTTTCAATCATGAGGTCTTGGGTTCAGATCCACTGCATGATACCTTGGCTAAGTGTCTTCTATTTTAGTCCTGGACCAATCACTACCGTGTGAGTGCATTTGATAGATGAAAATTAAAAGAAGCCTGTCGTATATGTGTGTGTGTGTGAAAGCCTAGTTTTGACACTATGGTTGTAAATGAGCATCCCCGTCATACAAGTGAGGTTGTTCATTTTCAGTCTACCATAAAAAAAAAAATAACGTGGGGAAATATTACCTTGGAAACAGGTAAGGGTTGGTGGGTGGGTGACAGGAAGGGCATCTGGCTGTAGAAAACCTGCCTCAGCAAATTCCATCCGACCCATGCAAGCATGGCAAAGGGGACATTCAATAACCACACACACACTAAAAAAAATATTCAGGACAAAATAACTGCAAGAATACAGTGGGTCTAGACTAGAAGTGTTCTAGCATTACTACACACACACGCACACACACACACACACACACACATACACACACACACATACACACATACACACACACACACACACAAGGTCATGTCATACTGCATGCAGACTCTCAGGATGTCAATTAGCAGCACCACAGACTGTCACTTTGTCATCACTGCTACCACTGTCATTTCCATGTCAATGACACCACCACCACCACCACCACCACCACCACCATCACCATTGCCACAGCTACTTTCATCATCATCATCATCATCATCATTATCACCACTGCCATTATCTTCTGTCCTTGTCAACAGAAGAGAAACTGTGTGTTAGTCACCCCCCCCCCCCTTCACCCCCCCTTCACTCCCCCATTCACCCCCCCCCGTTATATTCTTGCTCCATTTGAAATGTCAGCACAAAGAGAAATTATGGCTATTTGATTCTGGAACAGAAAAAAAACCTGATGAAATTGGTGGTAGAGGTGGTGGTGGTGGTGGTGGTAGAGGTGGTGGAGGTGGTGGTGGCCTTCATCTTTTACTTGTCCCAGTCACTGGACTGTGGCAATGCTGGAGCACTGCTCCTTCAAAGGGATTCTTTTTTCAGTCAAACGGAGTGACTCCAGTACATTTTTTTAAAAAAATCTGATACTTATTCTAACAGTCGCTTTTTACTGAACCACTAAGTTATGAGAATGTAAACAAACCAACACTGGTTGTCAAGCAGTGAGAGGAGAAACAGAAAGCTGTCCTCACATAGACACATATACATTGAGAGGCTTCCATACAGTTTCCATCAACCAAATTCACTCACAAGACATTTTTTGGCCTGGGACTGTGGTAAAAGACCTGTGCCCAAGGTGTTATGCAGCAGGATTGAACCCAAAGACACACGGTGGCAACGCAAGCTTCTTAACCCCACATCCATGCCTGTGCCTTGTTGTTGTTTGGCCCAGAATCAACCCTGATCGAACAGACCACATAATGGAAGATAAGACCCTCTTGATTTTCTGTTTTTTGAGGGGCAGCGAATGCAGGAACCACATTGTCCAGCCTGCTGCTTCCTAGAATAATGGAGAGCGATTTTAGGAAGATTTAACTGCTATTTCTAGCAGATCGAGTGGGTATGTAAAGCATTCAATCTTATCATTGATTTGTTGTAGTACTGTTGTTGTTGTTGTAGTAGATGGTGGTGGTGTTGGTAGTGATAGTCAGTACTATGGTGGTGTTGGTGGCGCTGGTGGTAGTAGTGGTGACAATGGTAATAGTATAGGTGGAGGTGATGATGGTGGTAGGGGTGGGGTGGTGGTGAGGATAAGATGCTGTTGGCAGGGGTGGGGTGAGTCTGTTGTGGCAGCAAGAGGTGAGGAGTGAGTTAATAGGGGTCCATTAAAGGGCCTATTAACACAGACCTTTACAAGGTTTTGTGAACCCTCAACCCCGAGCCTTGTTGATTTCCTGTCATCATTAGAACCAACTCGTTATCTTTGACTTACTGAAACTGATTAGAAAACCTCTGAGAATACGAGAGGCAAACAATAAATTTATTGAAAAGATGGAAACTAGAAAGAATCTTTTTGGTAAGGAGTTTGCTTGCTGCCAACTCCATGGTTCTGGCTTCAGTCTTACCATGTGGAATGATGGGCAGGTGGCTTTTACTGTAGCCTTGCATTGACCAAAGTCTTGTGAATGGATTTGGTAGATGGAAACTGAAAGAAGCCTGTCGTATAATGTGTGTGTTTCTTTGTGTGTGTCTTTGTGTCTGTGTGTTTCTTTGTGTGTGTCTTTGTGTCTGTGTGTGTGTATGTCTGTGTGTGTGTGTGTGTCTTTGTATGTGTGTGTGTGTGTGTGTGTGTCTTTGTGTGTGTCTGTGTGTGTGTATGTTTTTTCTGTGTGTGTGTGTGTGTCTCCCACTACTGGTTGACAACCAGTGTTGGTGTGTTTTCGTTCCTGTAACTTAGTGGTTCAGCAAAAGAGGACCAATAAAATAAGTTTCAGGCTTAGAATATAAGTTTTCAGGCAGATTTGTTCTACTGGAAACTTTTACATGCAGTGCCCCAGGATGGCCACAACGCAATGACTGAAATAAATAAAAGACAAACGGTAGCTGTGTGCTTAAGAAATTCACTTTGCAACCACAAGATTTTGGGTTCAGTCCCACTGTGCAGCACCTTGAGCAAGTGTCTTCTACTATAGCCTAGGGCTGATCAATGTGCTCTGAGTAAGTTTAGTAGATAGAAACTGTGTGGAAGCCTCTGAATTTGTGTGTGTGTGTGTGTGTGTGTGTGTATATATATATATATATATATATATATTTGACTGTAGAACTAAAGGTATGTGTATGTGTGTGTGCATGTGTGTGTGCATGTGTGTGTTCATGTGTGTGTGCATTTGTGTTTGTGTGTGTGTATGGGAATGCATCCTGAATGGCATAAACTGCAATTAAAAGCAAGAAGAAGAAGAAGAAGAAGAAAGCAGCCGGTTGGCCACCATGATAAAAGCTTGAATTAATGGAGCCTGGTTGAGGGAGAGGAAAAGAAAGTTCTTGAAAGTAGGAAAGGAATGGTTTGGGCTGCGGGGTGGG
>NC_043003.1:724747-732247 GCF_006345805.1 Octopus sinensis
AAGAGGTTTAATACCTTCAGTCTTTCCCAGTAGCTGATATGTTGCATTGAGACGATCTTCTTTGTGTAGCTTCTTTGAATTGCTTCGAGTTCTGCTGTTAGTTTTATATTGTGTGGTGACCACAGTTGGGAGCAGTAGTCCAAGCGGCTGAGGATGAATGTTTTCCATAGGACCATCAGTGTCTCCTCTCCTGTTCTGAAAGTTTGGAGAATCCATCCAGCTAGCCGTCTGCATTTTATCACCAGATTAGCAATATGCACTTGGAAAGATGCATCATTGCTCAAGTCAATGCCCAGGTCACGCACTGATTTTGACTCAGGGATTGCAATTCTTCCCGGGCCAGTGTATCCAGTGTGTACGTCGTTTACCTTTGTGTGCCGGTAGCACAGATGTGCAATATTTGTTGCAGATGTGCAATATTTCCAGGGTTTTGTATTGTGTGGGAGACTTTTGTGTCATCTGCATAGCTAGCAAGGGTGGTCATCGTAGCAAGTGAAGGCATGTCTGAAAGGGCCACTATGAACATCAGTGGCCCCAAGACAGTGCCCTGTGGGACACCGCTTGTTATTTGCGTTTCCTTGGAGGTGGCTCCATTGCTCACAACTGCCTGTTTTCTGTCTTTTAGGAAGTTGTGCAGCCACTCTCCAAGTTTCCCGCCTATGCTGAGACCACGCAGTTTGTGACAGATCATACCATGGTCGACTTTATCAAAGGCTTTTGCAAAGTCAAGATATATTACATCCACATTTGAGCCATTTAGTAGCTGTTTCAACACCCAGTCATAGTGTTGCAGGAGCTGTGTTAGGCAGCCTCTACCTGGTCGAAATCCATGCTGGGTGTCAGACAGCAAGTCATTTTCTTCAAGGAACATGATTAGTTTCTTGCGGACTATTCATTCCATGACTTTGCTGATGTGTGAGGTCAGAGAGATAGGCCTATAATTTTTAGCATCTGCTCTGCTTCCTCCCTTATGGATAGGGCATATTACCCCCTATTTCAATTTGACTGGGAGCTTACCACTTGCAAGAAAGCTCTGAAAAAGAAGCTGTAGCGGTTTTGCAAGGGCTCGTTATACATATACATACATGCATACATATATATATATATATATATATATATATATATACATACACACACACACACACACACATATATATAGGAATCAGTTAGAGGGATTTAATACCTCTAAGGGATAATTAAATCCCAAGTCGCTCCTGGTTATTACCTGGGTAGATAGAGTCTTTTGTAAGGTTGTACGGTAGCAGGTGGTCCAGTTGGTAAACTGTAGTTTAGGTTATATAGAAGAAGAAAACGGATTTAATAACAAGGGGAATCTCGTGGTTTTCTTTCGCTGTTATGTCTTTAATTAATTAGATAACAAAGAAGGAAGAAGCAAAGACGAAGGTAGCATTTACGATCGTTTCAATTTACTGGTTTAAGTAAATCTCTTCAGAAGGCATCGGTTAGGATGCGAAAATAATTGATACATATGTGATGGTAATGTAAACAATGGTAGTAAGTCTTACATTAAATTTTCTTCTTGCACAGGTAAATTCGCTTGGTAGATGTTTGATTGTGGTAGACTGGTTAGTTTCGTTGGGTAATTAGGGTGGGGTGAGTATTATTTAGGTGCAGGGTTCCTAGTTTAATTAATATAATTATAATTCCCATTATAATGACAATATTTTTGATCGTAAGGTGCATTAATTAACAAATTTTTAAACTGTCAGGCTTCATATATTTACATATATTTTTAACACAATACTATTTCAGACATATATATCTTTGTGAGGAATTTTTTTGATATCAAATTTCATGCTATTATTTCAAAAAACAGTTTATATAATCACTCGTATTAATGTCTAAATACTTTATAGTATTAATATTTTTGACATTTTATAAAAGAGCACTCATTATAAATGCAGGGTATAATATTCTAACAGAACATATTTAATTAATGATACATACATACGTACATACGTATGTATGCATAGCTGAAATTTACAGAAAAGCAAAAGATGAAAAAAGGTAGGTGTATAAACAACAAGCAAGTGTACTAGTTTGATGCTAGGGAAAGTGAGAAAGTGTTTTATGCTTCGAGCCTATGCTCTTCAACAGAAAGGAACTAGGAAAGAAACAGAGAAAGAATTTTAAAAATACTTGTGGATTTAGGGATTAATCATGGCGGCTGGTTGGGAAAAATTAGTTTGACAGGAGAGCTAGGAAATAGGGGAGATAATAAAGTACTGGTGATACCATACACATACACACACACAGAGTACTTTAGTACCAAAGGTAGAGTAATATGCTTTTATTAAAAAGCTTCAAAATTATCGCAAAAACTGTTACTCAGAGTTTCATGTTCCGATTTCCTTTTTCTATGTTTCTGACAAAGAGCTCCACTCGAAACGTTAAATCCTCTTTCTTTCTTTCCTTTCCTGAGCGTCTAATAACACTATACTTTTCCACGTCCTTGCGTTGTTATGTTTTCTCTTTGTGCTTTCATGTTTGGATTAACTATATATATATATATATATAATATATATATATATATATATTCATTTATTAATTTTTAGCAGAAGCAACAGAGTGACTCAAGGGCAAAGAGTTTTGTGCATTAGCGGACATCAAACTTTGATAAATGCCAACAGAAAAAATCTCTTTGCCCTTGAGTCACTATGCTGCTTCTGTTAAATATCAATTATATAGATACACACACACATATATATATATATATACATATATATACATATATATACACACATATATACATATGTATCTATATCTATACATACATATATATCTATACATACATACATACATACATACATATATATATATATATATACATGCATACTAATAAGCATGTACGTACACACACATACATATAAATCTATAGACCTATCTGGACAAACGCGTGTGTTTGTGTGTATTCAATTACACACACACACACACAGAGAAAGGCATGCATGCACGCATATATACACATATGTAAGCACCAAATTCAAGATTGAAAATAAATAGATGAGTGAACACAAAAGCAATACGTACACACACACATGCATCCATACACAAGTACATACACACACACATATACACAGAAGTATACGTAAACACAAACATACATATAAACGTACACACACACACACACACAAACATACTTACAAACACACACATAAAAGTGAACACGCATACAGACAGACAGCCATTGACACACAAAGAAATTGATGGCCAAATTACATTTTAAAATATTGATATTTATAGAAAGAACAAATATTCTGAGAGAATCACGTTTTCGGTAAATTCATGTCAGCCGATGCTAGAATTGTCTTCAATATCAATATAGACTCCAAATATTGCTAAAGGTAGCGTAAGAGAAGAACATATAAATAGCAGAGGGAGGGAAGAATGGAATAAACCTTTAATAGGCTGAAAGATATTTCAATAGGAATTTTATGTCAAGATGCAGGGTCGTCAAGAAGAACTGGGAAAGAACTGTAGGTAATGAAACCATCACCATCATCATCATCATCATCATCATCATCATCATCAGCAGCAGCAGCAGCAGCAGTGTCGAAATACCAGGTGGTGTTTATATGAAATCAACAAAAATTCATATGTGTGTGTGTGTGGATGTGTATTTACACACACATACACATATATATATCTTTGTACATATATATGTATATTTATATATCTACATATCTATGTGTGTGTGTTTATAGATATAATTACACGCATAAACATAAATCTACATTTTATACTCTCAGTGTACATCCATACATATAAATTTTAACGTGGGCAATTCTTTCTCGTCTTGGGATTCATGGTCAAACGGCTGGGTGGAATTGCGCGTAAAATTACACAGATGTGTAGAATGACCTGGTGGTATTGCTGGGCTCTTTATTTTTTTCATAGCCCCCATGGCTACCGAGATAATCTACTATAATAATAATCTTGTGTTTATGAATGAGAAAGGAAGGGGTGATAAATGAATAAAGAAGGAAGGGGTGATGTCAGATTTGGTAGTGGGATGATGAAAATTGTACGCTGAAAAAATAAATCAAACAGCGTTTCAACTCTGTGAATAAATGTGTGTATGTGAAAGGGGGGGTATGTGAATGTGTGTGTGTGTGTGTGCAATGGACATGGGGTGGTTCAGTTTTATTCGCTTAGTATTTGGGTTTATTCTTTGATTTGGTTGAATCTTGGTTGTTTTTTTTTGTTGGTCAGTTATTTTTTGCGTTTTGACAGAAAGAAGTCATTCTAAAGTTGGCTTTTTAGCGTAAGCATGCCCAAACAAATCGAATAATTACACAGAGCAGGTTTTACAGCCACATCATCCAAACTGACCGGGTGAAACCGAGCTTTTCTGCTAGTATATATATGCGTGTGTGTGTGTATATATATATATATATATATATATATATATATATACATATATATATATATATATATAATTGAACATTAAAACAAATCTTAATATATGTATATAAGAAGTTTATTTCCTATCCACCTGGTTCCAGGTTAAGTCCCACTAGGTGGCACCTTAGGCATGTGTCTTCTACTATAGCTGAAGTTTGATGAAAGCCATTAGAGTGGCTTTAGAAGACAGAAACTGAAAGAAGCCGGTCGTATGTGTGTGTGTGTTTGTGCATGTGAGTCTGTGTTTGTCCTCGGCCACTGTTTGACAGCCAGTGTTGGTATGTTTACATTCCCATAAAGAAAAACCACCTCTTTTGTCCCTCATTACGACTCAATCTGCCCCTAGTTGAGGGGGACTTGTCCTGCAAATTACCTGGTAACCTCACTGGTGCTGGCACTACATAAAAAGCACCCAGTACCCTCTGGAAAGTGGTACCAGCTGTAGAAACCATGGCAAAACAGAGAGCCGAGCATCGTGGAGTTTTCTGGTTTGCTTCTTCCTGTCAAACGGTCCTAACCATACCAGCAAGCAAAATGGACATTGAATGATGATGATGATGATGATGATGTAACTTAGCAGTTTAACAAAAGAGACTGATGGAATAAGTACCAAGCTTAAAACAAAATAAGTACTGGGGTTGATTCGTTTGAGTGAAATTCAACAGGGTGGTGCCCCAGCATGGCCACGGTCCAACGACTGAAACAAGTAAAAGACACACACCCACAGCCACACAAGAGGAAGTATAAACAACTGGTAAATTTATCTGCAAAATCTACAAACATAGCAAGTTCGTTGCCGTGTTTATAATTTTGGTGTTGAAATACCATGGAAGTAATTCAGACGACAATTATCAACAACAACAACAACAACACCAGAAATAAATATATTGCTTTTATGCGGTTTCATGACCCCCACCATGATCGTATCAGCCTCCTTCTATTATTATTATTATTATCATTATTATTATCATTATTATTATTATTATTATCATTAAGGCAGTGAGCTGGCAGAATCATTAGCATACCGGGCAAAATGCTTAGCGGCATTTCATTTGTCTTTACATTCTGAGTTCAAATTCTGCCGAGGTCGACTTTGCCTTTCATCCCTTCCGGATCGATAAATTAAGTACCAGTTGTGTACTGGGGTAGTCGATATAATCGACTGGCCCCCTCCCCCACATTTCAAACCTTGTTCCTATAGTAGAAAGGGTTATTATTATTATTGTTGTTAATATACAACTCTGTCACTTTCCTTCACACACACACACACACACACACACACATACACACACACACATACACACACACACACACACATAAAAATGTGGGTCTATGATAACATATGAAGTTATAATGTCCTGTAAATATCCTGTCACTGTATTAATGATTTGTATATCTGAGAGGATATATATATATGCATTGATATATACAAATATGAATACACACACCACATAGATTGTATGTATGCACGTAAGGCTGTGTACGTGTGTGTTTGTGTAAATGTCATTGTTTGTGTACTGTGTGTGTGTGTGTGTGTCTGTGTGTGTGTGTGTATACACATGAAAGTATCATTTTACTTGGCTGATTATACAAATTTGCTGGCGGTATTTCTGTGAACACACACACACACACACACACACATTACAGTGTTCTGGTCGTGTGTGTGTTTTAACATTAACACGGTTGGGTCTCTGATAAGAGAGAGAGAGAGACCTGTCAACTAAATCCCTCCCCCTCCCCCCGTTATGTGACACTGGAATGAAGAAATAAATTAAAATGGGAAACCTCTATGTGGTTGTTTGACCTGCTAGAAATAGCAGCAAAACCTCATGAAAACCAAAACCTGGAATCTTGTGAAAGTAGTAGTAGTAGTAGTAGCATGGGGGTAATGCACTGTAACCGTGCATAGCTGCATCTACTGTTTGTTGGTGATTCCCTACCACTCCTTGCAGATGATGCTTTTGCCCCACTCAGGCAGCAATCGTCCAGGATGTGGATGCTGTTTGGCGAGGTATTGGCAGCGAGAGTTTAATGGGATTGGCCTACAAGTCCTACTTGATCCTCGTTTATGCAGAGGAAATGCTGGATCTATTCTTTGGCAATGTCAGTCCTCACACAGCAAAAGGAAGAGAACAGAAATCTCCTCTTAAAACAAGAGAGTCGCCCTACATATCTTGTAAGATAAAAAAAAAAAAAGAAGGATGGTCTTTCATCTGAGGAACTGGTGCCGAACAACAGCAACAAAATCAATAACAAATCCTCCCCCACTTCTAAGCAAAACAAATGTTAACAACCAATTATAGCAAAGGGGTTTACAGGAACTTTTTCAAAAGGGTCACCGATGTACCAAGAAAAACTTGATGTTATTGTGTTTGGTGATGTAGAATATGTCCTTTCTTTCCCCCAAATTGTCTCAAAACATCACCCTGTCCCCTATACGTGAAGTGGGTCTCCTATAAGCTTTAATGTACTAAAACCTTTTCGTGGTTTTAATTCCCAATTGTTGATATATTTCAGCAGTTGTTTAGCCCAAGGTCAGCCCTGGCTGAGCAGTCCAACGACCAAAGGCATTCCAGTCATGATTTTCTCATCTTATTTCATTTTATTAAAGCATCATCTATGTAGGACAGCAGTTTTCTTTTCAAAGATAAGATGAGAAAAGTGGTTTCTTCAACCAGGAACTCAAAAAAAGGAAACCAAGGGCTTTCCAGCATTAGTCTAGTAATATCATTGATGTCATCATCATCATCATCATCATCGTCTTAATCTCCTCTTTTCCATGCTGGCATGGGGCAGACAGAATTGGTTGAGGGAGATTGTCTCTATGGCTGGATGCTCTTCCTGTCACCAACCTTCACCTGAGTCCAAGTAAAATATTATTCCCCCATGACCAGACATGTTTTCATGGAAGATTAGAATCAAGAGACACTGCTTGCATGTAGGTGACACTCGTTTACAGCTATCATGCAAGGTCAAAACTAAGGGGAGAGTAACACACACACACACACACACACTTATACATGCATATACGATAGGCTTCTTTCAGTTTCTGTTTACAAGACAGGGGCAGACCTG
>NC_043003.1:737247-742247 GCF_006345805.1 Octopus sinensis
ACTGGAAGTTTTATAAGAGAGATTTTTTCATATGCCTACACATGGAAAACAGCTCAGACTTTTTGTTCAACAAATTGAACCATTGCATCAAAGCACTGTACTTCTTTGCAAAAGGCAGAAGTACCACGCAACAACAATATCATTAAAGAAGTAGGCAATGTTCATCCGTGTTCTCATCCCACTATCTCAGAGAGGGTTGTGAGGGTAGAGTTTTCAGACACCTCCTTCATGAGGTGTCCAATCAGAAGCAACTGTCATTATGCTGGATTCCCAAATATGACCAACTGAAACTATGGACATTATCTAACCATCTCATTCTGGGTTTACCCTAGGCCTCTTGGCTTGAAGAATCCCTCTTGATTCCTTCCTGCAACATTTTGAACACATGTCTATAGTAGCAGAGCTATGACCTCTCAAAGCAGGGTGAGTAGCTGCTCAACCTGAAGAGACTCCTTGACCTCTGAGCTATGCAGGCTGTTGAGTGAGGTTACTCCACAGATACTCCAGAGGAACACCCTTTTGACCACTTGTGTTCGTGATCATACTCTTTTGGTCATTTCTCAACATTTATGACCATAGGTAAGGGGAGACACCAAAACCAAATAAAGACACAACTTTCCTGCTGTCGAGATTAAATGTCAGAGTTGGCAAATTACTTTGGCCAGCCCCTGCAATTCTTGCACCCAATTCAGTTCCCTGCCTCCCATCACTTGTGAATATGAAACAATACCAGCAGACAAAATATCAACAGAGAAAGGTCAACAGAAGAAGATGAGAGAGATAGCGGGGGGGGGGGACAGGGGAGAGAAATACTTACAGAAACTGTTATCTTGTGATGGAACCGCTTTTGATGCCCAGATCTTATCTGAAAAGAGAATGAAAATTCAGAAGTCTATAAAACATTGACTGGGACAAAGTGAACAATATGTGTGTGTGTGCGAGAGAGAGAGAGAGAGAGAGAGAGAGAGAGAGAGAAGAGAGAGAGAGAGTTAGTGTTCGTGTGTATGTATGTTTATATGCTGTTATATTACTGCATCAGCCACAGATATTTCCTTAACTATCACCACCATCATCACTTAATGTCCATTTTCTATGCTAGCATGGAAAATGGACATTAAATGATGATGATGTGTTAGTTAAAGAAAGAAACCTTATCTTTGGCTGACTTCAGCTAAAAATGCCAATTGACACAGCAACTCTAATGACATTTCTGTATTCTCTGCCACTCCATTACATGTTAAGTTTTCAGGCTAATTCCATAAATTCTTGCTGGTATTGGCGTGTTAGTCAAGGCCAGTTTTTTTTATTAAAATGCTTTATCGCAACTTATTAACATCAAGGTAAAACATTTTGCTACTAATCATTGTTGTTGCTGTTTCCGTCATTAACATTCCAGTTAATTAACTCTAATAACATATTATTTAATTAATTATAATAGCAATGCATTAGTGCTGTGAGGTGAAAACATCTTAATTAAAAAACATGTCTGAGAAATGAGTCCCGTGAGGTGAGATGACTGTTGCAGTGAGTGTCACTGGCCAATCTCCATGGCAGGGCCCTTGACATCAGGTTTATGAGGCACAGCTAAACACACCATTTGCTCTGGTGGGTATGACCCAATTACATCCACCCCCATTTTCTGCTGCTTAATCCCCCCTCCCCCCACTCCTTTGTTTCTTTCTTTCCTTGGTGATGTAGTTATGAGTTTGCTTTTTCTTGGTAATTTGATATTTGATATTTTTAATATTATTTTTTTCTTGTAAAAAATATTTTGTTAATAAAAACAGTCTAATACCCACCAAAAAAACTAAACAAAAAAATAAGCAAAATGAATATATTTTTTGTAGTGTGCTAAAGGTACTGAGGTCACGTCTGGGTCAATTTGGTTGTCCACAATCATCTTTAAACTATGGTTGAGTAAAGAAGGGATTTATTAAACATTACACAACCAAAATGTCTTGAGGCACAACATTGTTGGTGCAGGTGTGGTGGTGGGGGGGGGGTTAAACATCTGCTTCTAAAGTACACCATTTCAGGTTCAATCCCACTGTGTGGTGCCTTGGGTGAAGTGACTTCCACTATAGTCCCAGGTCAACCAATGTCATGTGAGTGGATTTGATAGATGGAAACTGAAAGAAGCCCATCATACACATACATGCATGTTTATTTATTATATAGATAAAGGATAGAAAATGGAATGAATGACATTATTCATAATCACTACAATTGTTTCGACACATTTTTACCCCTGCAGTACATTGGTGTAATCATTATATATCCATCCAGGGTGAAAAATACACCTCCTCATGTAATCGTTTAAATTAGTCCTTCATTAGACCCCACCAACATTTCACTCAGTGTTAGAATACAAACTCAAAGTGATGTATCATTTACAGCAGTTTACAGACAATTCTGTACGGTGACACCAGGTAGCCAACAACTGCAGATGGGCTTTGCATAGCATTCTTCAAGGTTTTTATCCTATTCTTATTTAACACATAAATGCCCAAGTGTGTGCGAGTGTGTGTATGTTTATGTCTCCTGGTATTGGCATAGTCTGACAACTGTAAATGAGTGTCACTGTTACACAAGCAGTGTCATTCATCTCTGATATTCAGCTGAAATGTATGTGACCATGAGGTAATATTACCTTGCTTGGAAACAGGTAAGAGCCGCTGATAGGAAGGGCATTTGGCTGTAAAGAAATCTGCTACCATAGACTTTGTCCGACCCATGCCAGCATGTAAAAGTGGATGTTAAAACGATGAGGATGACTCTTTTATATTTTTGGTGTAGATCAGATTCTACGTTCAAGTAAAAAGAAATTTGATTTTTCTTTCATTTTGAAATGATAAAAATAACTCCATCGAAGAATTATGAACTCTCTTGAAGACTTCTCTTGCTGTTCAATAGGACTTCTGATCAATAGGACTTGATCAATACCCCAGATTTTTAAGAGAGAAATAATGGAATTTTGCTATATTCATACTTTTCCTATGCTCATTATTAAGGATTCAACACCTTTTCCTCTGGAGTATTCTTTTACTTGTTTCAGTCATTTGGCTGTGGCCATGCTGGAGCACCACCTTTAGTCAAACAAATCGACCCTAGGGCTTATTCGTTGTAAGCCTAGAACTTATTCTATTGGTCTCTTTTCCTGAACCACTAAGTTACAGGCATGTAAATATGCCAATATCGGTTGTCAAGTGACAGTGGGGGACAAACACAGACACACAAACATACATACACACACACACACACACACACACATATTTATACAACGGGCTTCTTTCAGTTTCCATCTACCAAATCCACTTACAAGGCTTTAGTCAAGCTGAGGCTATAGTAGAAGACACTTGCCCAAGGTGCCATGCAGTGGGATTGAACCCGGAACCATGTGGTTGGGAAGCAAGTGTCTTACCACACAGCCAAAGAAATTTAATCATACAAATACCACGGATACAATGTGATCTCTAACTAGCATGATGATGATGATGATGATTACAATGGTGATGATTATGATAGTGTTGGTGATGGTGGCAGTGATGATGATGGTGGTTTAGCCCCAGGTTAGCTCTGATTTAGAAGATATAAAATCAAAGACATTCCAACCATGATCATCCTACCTTTTTGTATTCATTATTGAATCTATTGAACATGCCCATCTCTATTGAAGACAGTTGATTGTGCTTTGATGAAAATTTGGCTACTATTTCTAGAAAGTCAAGTGGTCACATAGAAGCGCCCTTGGCTTGATGATGATGATGATGATGATGACGCTGACATTGTTAGTGATGATGATGACTATGCTGATAGTGCTGGTGGTGTTAGTGATAAAGTGGAGAGCGGGAGGAATCGTTGGCACACTGGGGGGCAAAAGGCTCAGCAGTATTTCGTCCATCTTTACATTCTGAGTTCAAATTCCACTAGGGTTGACTTTGCCTTTCATCGCTTTGGCAGTCAATTAAATAAGTACCAGTGATACACTGGGGTCGATGTCATTGTCTTATCCCATCCCTGAAATTGCTGGCCTTATTGCAAGAACAATAGTCAGAAAGAAGTTAAAAGTCTTCTCCATTCATGCCAAATAAAACAACAGCTCCCCCCTCCTCCTTCCCATCATGCAGCACTGCACAGCAACTTGTTGTTGTTGTTGTTGCTGTTTAACGTCCGGCTCAGCAGTATTTCTTCTGGTTCTTTACATTCTGAGTTCAAATGTCACTGAAGCCAACTTTGCTTTTCACCCCTTCAGGGGTCACTAAAAGTACCAGTCAAATATTGAAGGTGGTTGTAACTTCCTTGCCCCTCCCTTTAAAATTGCTTCCTCATGTCAAAATTAGAAATAATTATTTATTTCTTTATTGCCCACAGAGGGGCTAAACATAGAGAGGACAAACAAAGACCGACAAAGGGATTAAGCTGATTACATCGACCCCAGTGTGTAACTGGTACTTATTTAATCGACCCCAAAAAGATGAAAGCAAAGTTGACCTTGGCAGAATTTGAAATCAGAATGTAACAGCAGCCAAAATACCGCTAAGCATTTCACCTGGCACTAACGATTCTGCCAGCGCCTCAAAGAATTATTAGAGGTACCAGCTCTTCTAGTTCTCTTCTGAGTTCCATGTGAGGGCCTGACATATGCAATGCAGGATGCTGGCTTCTTTACGGTGTGGTCTATCCATCCTTTCAGATTTTGCTTCCTGTATTTCCCCGAGGGGAGGCCTTCCTCTCTCAAGTCTTGTTGGTTGCTGTAACTTTTCTTTTTTCTAGTTAAGGGCTATTGACCATCCCATTTTTACCTCAGAGAAGAGGTGGCCCATATTAGACTGGCCTCCATCCTCTGATCGGCCTAGGCATTTGCACCCTGCTGGCATGGCTCTCAGGGTTACTGAGATACATCATACCACAAGTACTGGGCCTTGTGCTCACCAATAAAAATACCATGTCCAGGATTGTGTCTTGGAGAGGAAATTTCCATTTTTATTTTTAAGGAGATT
>NC_043003.1:747247-779747 GCF_006345805.1 Octopus sinensis
TCATCTTCCCTTCAGGAGTCGATAAAATAAAGTAGCAGTTAAATACAGGGGTTGATATAACCAACACCCACCCTTCAGTTTTCTGGTCTTGTGACTATTACTGAGTTATCAAGGAAGCTTCAGTGTGTCTGTGTGTCTCCCCAACACTGCTTGACAACCATTGTTGGAGTGTTTACATCCCTATAACCTAGCAGTTTGGTAAAAGAGACTGACAGAATCAATAAACACCCTCCCCTCAATTTGCTGGTCTTGTAACTATTACTGAATCATTAAAGAAACTTCTACAGAATGGTTTCTCCCTCCTAGAAATAGATGGTAAATTTAACCGAAATCCTACTTTAAGCATTAGGAAAAAGAAGGGACTCATTGAATAACATATTTCTGGGTATCCCAAGACAGGATGGTCCTGGTTGGGTGGAATATGATTTTTTTCAGTGCCAGTCTGATAAGGTCCTAGAAGATTAGAGGACGACCTGACACTCAACAACAACTGTTATTAAATTTATATGTTATCATACTACTACTACTACTAGTATTGTTTCTAACACACCACAACCACTACTATTATCATCACCGCTATTACCACCACCTCTTCCACAACTTCTACCACCATCACCACTCCTGTCACCATCACAAATACTACCTCAAATACACTTGCTACTACTAACACCACCACCACCACCACCACCACCACTACTACTACTAATACTACTACTACTAAATGACAATTGCAACCACAATACCAAGCTACTACTACTACCACCACCACTGCTACTCTAATCACAATCAATCAATCAATAGCAATCACCACCAGTACTGCTGCTGCTGCTGCTGCTATATCAACAGGGGAAACGAGATCAATAATCAATAAACTACTATTGCTAAAACCACTACATCAACAACTGCTGCTGCTACAGTAACTACCACTATTACTGCTGCTGCTGCTACTACTACTACTACTACTACTACTACTGCTGCTGCTGCTGCTGCTGCCACTATTATTTACTATTGGCAAATGAAACAGCCTCTTTGTGGTTGCTTGACCTGCTAGAAATAGCAGCTAAAGTCTCTCTGATATAAAAAAAAAAAGAGTGAAAGGCATGCAATGGCTAACATGGTTCTGGATGCATGGCACTTGATTAATAGTTGGAATGGTCATGGCCAGAATGTCTTTGTTGGTTAGAGGTCTGCTAAAGCAAGGCTGACCAATTTGTAGGTAAACAATGGTTACCATTACAATTCAACATATGGACCAGGACACATGCTTGTGGGGGATGTATGTATTAACCCTCAGTACATGACTGGTATTTTATTACCTTCAGATGGACGAAAGACTAAGTCAGCTAGAGTAGGATTTGAACTTGGGATTTAAAGAACCATGACCATTTAGTGTCTGTTTTCCATGAATTGGAGAGTTTGACAGGAACTGGGAAGGCCAAGGGCTGCCCCAAGGTTCCCTTGTCTATTTTGGCAGGGTTTCTACAGCTGGATGCCCTTCCTAATGCCAGCCACTTTACAAAGTGTGCTGGGTACTTTTAACGCGGGACCAGCACTGACAGGGTTCTCAAGTACCATGCAAGACAAAAAGGGTAAAACATCTTCACAGGGAGGCGGGGTGGCTTTGTGCCAGTCAAGAGATTAAAAATATAGAGCAGTGGTTCCCAAAGTGGGTGGTATTACCCCCCTGGGGGTGGGGGAAAGTTCCAAGGGGGCGTTGAAGAAAAGTTGGATGATAATGGGGGGAGGGAGTCATGTAAAAAACAACAAAATAATGGGTTTATTAGGTTAAGTTTTCTTTGGGAAAACCAGTTGCTTTGAATTTGCTCCAGAAAGAGGTCTCTGTTTGTGATGGTTAGTTGGGGTGGGGTCGCTAGAAATGTGGCCTAGGTTTCAAGGGGGTGGCAGCCTGAAAAAGTTTGGAAACTACTGGTATAGAGAGACAGAGGTAGGTGCTCAGCTGTAAATACACGGATTAACCAAGTTGAATAAGAAGGGAGAGTAAGTTGGAGAGTAAGATAAGGAAAACATTAGTGAGAAAGGTGATGACAAAGATGTGTTGGGATGTGCCCTTGGGGGATATTTACATGGCATTTTGAGCAATGCTCTGCTAACTCCGTGATTCAATACCATAATATATTATCTTAGAAGGCGGCAAGCTGGCAGAAATGTTAGCATGCTGGGCAAAATGCTTAGCGGTATTTCGTCTATCTTTATGTTCTGAGTTCAAATTCCGCTCGGGTTGACTTTGCCTTTCATCCTTTCGGGGTTGATAAATTAAGTACCAGTTGCATACTAGGGCCAATCTAATCAACTCCCCCCCCCACCAAATCTCAGGCCTTGTGTCTGTAGTAGAAAAGTAGAAATGAAGGACACATTGAATACTACAGTTTCATATAGACTATGCCCTGAGAAAATCAGAGGGTTGGAATTTCTTTAATTAAAAGCCTGCTCAATCAGGGCTGGCTTGGGCTACATACCAACAACAGTAACAACTGCTATTAAAATATACCAATCCCTTTCACTACATGCTCCAGTCCAACCCATGACAGCATGTAAAAAGGAATGATAAACCTCCATGCTATCATTTGACAACTGGTGTTGGTTTGTTTATGTCCCTATAACTTAGCAGTTCAGCAAAAGGGAACAATAGAATTAGTACCAGACTTTAAATAGATAAAAATAGCATAAAAATAACCCTAGAGTTGTTTTATTTAAATAAATCCTTCAAGGCAGTGCTCCAGAATGGTCATGGTCCAGTGATTGAAACTAGTAAAAGGACACAAACAGAATCGGTTCTACTTCTACGATGATCGGCAGCAAATGTTTTCCATCTCTAATCCTCCTGAGATTAGCTAAGCAGGCTCTCACAGATCTGTTGCAGATAAAGCACAGATCCCTTGACATACCTCACAACCCTCCCAACTGGCTTCGTCCGTGGCTGCTGCATAGCTTAAAGATAGCACACACACACACACATACACATACACACACACACACACACACACGCACACAGTTTAGAGGACAGCATGCATCATAACCAAAAGTAATGTCTACAGAAGGACAACCAGGAATGCAAAGAATGCTTCTATGCATGCCATGTTCTACAAGTTCCTTTGTCTTGCAAAGGGCAGCTAGGACTTCCACCAACTTTGCACATTTGGCCAAAATGGTTTTGAAAATATTCCTGCAACAGATAAACCCATAGCATTTCCTTACTTCAAAACCTGCACCACTCTATCTTTCTGTCTATCTATCTGTCTGTCTGTCTATTCTATCTATCTATCTGCCTATCTGTCTGTCTATCTATCTATCTGCCTATCTATCTATTTGTCTATCTATCTATCTATCCATCCGTCTGTCTATCTATCTATCTGCCTATCTATCTATTTGTTTATCTATCTATCTATCCATCCGTCTGTCTATCTATCTATCTGCCTATCTATCTATTTGTTTATCTATCTATCTATCTATCTATCTATCTATCTATCTATCTATCTATCTATCTATCTATCTATCTATCTATCTATCTCTATCTATCTATCTATCTATCTATCTATCTATCTATCTATCTATCTATCTATCTGTCTATCTGTCTGTCTATCTGTCTGTCTGTCTATCTATCTATCTCACATGCACACACACACACATACATGACCTAATTGCTTCAAAGCCAACAGTCCCACCTCTCTCTCTCTCTCTCTCTCTCTCTCTCTCTCTCTCTCACACATTGGTTCAATGGATTTTCTACGACTGGGATGCCTCTCCTGTCACCAACTCTTATAGTCACCTCTTACAACAGACATGGAGACGCATTCACAAAGACCATTGGAGATCTACACCAGTAAAAAATGGCATTATTTGTGAAGAGAAAAGTTGTATGTTATTGTGAGAAAAGTCCTTGAAGTTTTGGACGAAGTTCTCTTTGGGTGGAACGGATGCAGTGAAGAACAACAGAAAATGGTAATGAATAAGTTTCTGTAGTAACACAGGACAGGAGTATTTGAGGAAGAGAATCAGTTTGAGGGGGGGGGTGAGAAAGGGCAAGGTTGAAAGATTGATAGAGAAGAAGATTGTGATGGAAAAGGAGAGTTAAAATAGGAAGGAGAGGAAGGGTTTATTGGTGAGTTGGAAGGGAGAGTATTTTGTTTTCATTTTTGGGGAGCCCACTGACCCCAGAAAACAGCTTATCAATAGCATTGTCTTCACATCTGGCATTCTGTCATTCTGTCAGCTACAAGGAGAAGGGTTTCCAGTTGATCAGCTTCAAGGAAAAGCCGGCTCATGAAATTAATGGGAAGGAGGGTCAATTAATTAGTTTTAATTATAATTTTATTTAACATATTCCGCTCTCAGATTCACACACTTATTGCAGCGGGCCTTCAATGTTTCTAAGCCCTGTAGAAGAACTCAGAAGCTTGGGCCTCCAACCAGGCTCTCACAATACACTTAAACCCGGGAACTTTTCAGCCCTTGCCTCGTATATCATCATCGTCGTTTAACGTTCATTTTCCATGCTAGCATGGGTTGGACGGGTCGACCGGGGTCTGGGAAGCCAGGAGGCTGCACCAGGCTCCAATCTGATCTGGCGAGGTTTCTACAGCTGGATGCCCTTCCTAACACCAACCACTCCGTGAGTGTAGTGGGTGCTTTTTACGTGCCACCGGCACAGGTGCCAGGGGAGGCTGACAACGGCCACGATCGGTTGGTGTTTTTTATGTGCCACTGGCACAGAAGCCAGTCAAGGTGGTGCTGGCATCGGCCACATGTGGATGGTGCTTTTTACGATATATATATATATATATATATATAAAATATTATTCGAGACAAAACCACTATTTTGCAAAACAAACAAGGAAAGACTTAATCAATACATATATATATATATATATATATATATATGAGTGTGTGTGTGTACTCATGAGAGGGTGCTGAAAAGTTCCTGGTTTGGGGTCAAAGAAAATAAAAAGAGGATCAGTTAATTAGGATTTTATTCAACATATTCCCCTCTTAGACTCACACACTTATTGCAGTGGTCCTTCAGTTTTGACTAAACTATGCAAAAGAACTCCAACCAGGCCTTTGGTGAAACTCCTAAAGCCAGGAACTTCTCAGCACCACCTCATATATATATATATATATAATATATATATATATATATATATTAAATATTCAATAATTATAAACATAATTATAATCAGGGGTCAGCTAATTGCTTCACCATGCACCGAATTTAGAAATAGAGTTAAAATGCTTTTTCTGCTACAATAGAGAAGGTTATATTAACGTACCGAACTACTTGGTAAAATTATTAATTATTAATCAATTAATTGATTAATGAATTAATTAATTTTACTCTTTTATTATTATTATTGCAGCGTGCAATTGTTTTCGTTCCAGCACACGATCTCAGATCAAATCACTTGCTATGCGAGTACATCTCCGTAATTATTATTATTTATATATATATATATATACACATATACATATATATATACATATACATATATATATATACATATACATATATATATATACATATACATATATATATACATATACATATATATATACATATACATATATATATATATACATATACATATATATATACATATACATATATATATACATATACATATATATATATACATATACATATATATATATACATATACATATATATATATACATATACATATATATATATACATATACATATATATATATACATATACATTATATATATACATATACATATATACATATACATATATACATATACTATATATATATATACATATACATATATATATACATATACATATATAATACATATACATATATATACATATACATATATATATACATATACATATATATATACAATATATATAATACATATATATATACATATACATATATATATATATACATATATATATACATATATATATATATATATATATATATTATATATACACATATACATATACATATATAATATATCATCATCATCATCATCATCGTTTAACATGATGATGATGATGATGATATACTATATAATACTATCATATATATATACATATACATATATATATACATATCATATATATATACATATATAATATATATATATATATATATATATATATATATATATATATATAAATATACACACACAAGGGTGGTGCTGAAAAGTTTTGGGTTTTAGGTAAAAGAAAATAGAGGAGGATCAGTTAATTATGATTTTACTGACCCTATTCCTCTCTCAGATTCACATACTTATTGCAGTGGCCCTTCAGTTTTTCCTAAGCCCTGTAAAAGAACTCAGAACGCTGGGCCTCCAGCCAGGCGTTTTGCGATACTTTTAAAGCTACCAACTTTTCAGCACCCCCCTTGCATACATATGTGTACATGTGTGTGTGTGTGTGTGTGTGTGTGTGTGTGTGCTTGTTCCACCATCACTACTAAACAACTGGCGTCAGTTTGTTTATGTCCCTGTAACTGAGTGGTTCAACAAAAGATATGAATAGAATAAGCACCAGACTTTAAAATAAGTCCTGGAATCAATTTGTTTGATGAAAACTCCTTCAAAGCAGTGCTCCAGCATGGCTCCTGTCCAACGAGTAAAAGAAACACACACACACACACACACACACACATACACACAAGGACCATGCTTATATACAGATAGTGGACCGTGAGCTAATAGCTTGCATGTTCTCATTGAATACAGAGGTAAACAATTTCATGGTAAAAAACATGTGGCTACACATGGCGTATGCACACATGTGGGCACCAACATGCACTGACATGCAAATGTATACAAAGCCAACATGTTCAGCCTTGCTTTCTTCCTCCCTCTCCTGGTCACTTTTATTCTCTCTCTCCCTCCCCCTCTTTCTCCCTTTTTCTCTCTCTCCACCTCCAGCGCACCCCTTGCTCTGTTTTACCTTCTCTTCCTTTCAGCCTCAGTATATATATATAATGGAGAAATTGCACGAAATGTATAAATGGATGATGAGTAAAGCGCCGGTACAGTTTCGATTCCCTGTTGTTATCCGTAGATTTATTGCAGGGACTTCGAAGTGGAGGTTGGGGTAACAGTATTAATAAAATAGGAGATGGAATGTGTAATAGACTTTATTGGGTACAACACATGTTTCTACCTGTTCTGGGTCTCTTCAGGTACATCAATAAAAAGTCTCGCTAGAGATTTTCTGATTCGGTTTTACGTACCGCTATATGTCCATCAACTTATATGTATAATATATATATATATATATATATATATATATATATATATATATATATATGCATGTATATATATATATATATATATATATATATAAACATACATATATTTTTATAAAAGTACTTTCTATAGTATTTCCAAAGTGCAAATCCCAAGTTAGGCGAACAGATTGTAAAATAAGTTATTTATAATTATATATACACACACACACACACATATATGTAATACATATACGCACATGCATATCTTTCTCTCAAATATATATATATATACATACACACACAAATATAGATATAATTCCTTCAAGAAATCCCGGATAAATTTCCTACACGCAGATATGTCTGCATAAACAAAAGCTCTCAACTCGAGTTGGCAATGGTGTCTGATTCCTGATATGAATGGCTCTGCCAGGTGGTGCTATTAAGTTAGACATGGCCAGGGTCAATGCTGGCCGAAGCCTATCAAAGTATCAAAGTATCCATATGTGCACATAGATACATCACTTATATGCACACATACATACGCATTATATATATATAATGTATGTATGTATGTACAAGGACATAAACATATATAGACACACATATATAAAGATATATACACACACACATATATAAACATACTCACACACATATACATACATAGTCGTGGCCAATGCCAGTGCCATCTGACTGGCACTCATAGCGGTTGCATGTAAAAAGCACCACCTGACTGTTGGGCCTCATGGTGGCAGTGACCAAGACCTTTGGCAATATACTGTGCTCGTGTTGACCTGTCAAGCCAAGTGATACCGTGGCCGATGCCAGTGTTAGGTCAATGGCACCTGTGCCAGTGGCATGTAAAAAGCACCCACTACACCCTCGAAGTGGTTGGCATCAGGAAGGGCACCCAGCCATAGAAACCTTGCCAAAACAGATTGGAACCTGATGCAGCCACCTGGCTTACAAGTTTCCAGTCAAACCGTCCAACCCATGCCAACATGGAAAGCTAAATGTGAAATGACGGGTGATGATACTCACACACAGAGAGAGGAATAAACGATGAAGGCTCATCGAATAAAACAAACCACCAACACATAATCATAAAAGCCATTAATACGAGACAAACAGAACAAGGAGTGAAACACGAGCTACGACAATAATATTATCATCTCTCTCTCTCTCTCTCTCTTCTCTCTCTCTGTCTGTCTGTCTCTCTCTCTCTCTCTTTCCTCTTGTTTCCTGTCTTGTGCCCCCAACAACCAAACAGACAACAATAGCCCATAACTCAGCCTCTTTCGACCTCATCACATTCTTCACATCTTCATGCAACTGCATAGTTGACTTCCTCCTTGCTGTTATGTCTAGTGTAATCATTCTCACAGCCTCTCCTCCCTCCCTCCCTCCCTCTCTCTCTCTCTCTGAGAACCAAACAGATAATGGCAGCCAAAGCCGCTGCTTCTTTCTTCTTTCTTCTTTCTTCTTCTTCTTCTTCTTCTTCCTCCAGTGCTGCTATTTAACCAGCCGTCACTGCTGCTAGGTTGTGCAGATGTGTATGCACTTCAATGCAACTTTTCTATCTCTCCTTCTGCAACAAACGCATCTCCCTTTCTCTCTCCATCACAATTGCTCTCCATTTCTCTCTCTCTCTGCTGATATTTCCCTCCTTCCCTCTCACTCATTCTTGTCTTTCTCACTTTCTCTTTCTCTCTCTAGCTTTTTAGTTTTCTTTCTCCCCCTCTCTCTCTCACTTTCCCCCTAACACTTTCCTTCTCTCTCCCTCTCTCATTCTCTCTTTCCTTCACTTCTCCATTTCCCTCCCTCCCTCTCTCCTCATCACTTATTCTTCCAAAATATTTCCTTTCTTAATCATTCTTTCCCCCCCCCACCACCACCACACCATTTTTACTCCCTCCCTCCCTCATATTTCTCTCTTAATCTCTCTTAATTCTTTCCTTTTTTTCTTTATGCTCTGCTACTACCATCCACTCCCCCCCACCTCGCCCTCCCCACTCTCTCCCACTCTCCCTCTCTCCGCACTCAATCCTCCTCTCCTGTGCTGCTGGCTTCAAATATTCCATTCGGCAAACTACTTGTTCGATCCAGCGAACTGCTTGCTTCTCACCTCCATTCCTCACTGCAAACATTCCAACTGATGACGACGACGACGATCAGGATGTTGTTGATGATGATGCTGATGATGATGCTGATGATGGTCGATTGTGTCGATATTCACGATGATGATGATGATGTTTATTTTGATGACAACGATGACGACGATGATGATGATGACTGTGATGATGGTTGATGACATTAATGATGACGATGATGATGGTGGTGGTGGTAATGGTGAGGATGGTAATGATGATGATGATGACTATAATGATGACGATGATGATGATGATGCAGATGATGGTGGTGATGAGTAGTTTCATGTCAGTAGTGGTTGTGTTAGCGAGTGCTTTAAAGATGGTGGAGAGTGGACTTACATTGTTGCTCCTGTTGTTGTTGTTTAACCCCAGGCCGGACTTGACTGAACAAACCTATGATCATAAGACATTCTCACCATGACCATCAACACATTCATAGTAGAAATATACCTTGGACTACATCATCCAATATCTTCCTTTCTTTTCTCAAGACAATAAAGTAAGATTTGAGGGATATTGAGCTGTTATTTCTAGCGGGTGCAGTAACTACATTAGATACAGCTTGGTATCTTGTTGTTCAGTATCGTTTTTGTTTAGCCCTAGGTCATCCCTGATCAAGCAGGTCTATGATCCACCAGCTTTAACCATTACAACTCTTCTTGAGTTATCTAAGACTACTTTGTGTATCCTTCCTATTTTAAAGGAAAAACAGTGGAAGGAGGTGTCATTTGAGGATGATTTGGCTGCTATTTCTCGGTTGATTGACCACATTGAAGCAACCAGTTATTTACAGTGCTGGCTAATTATGATGGCGGTTTGGCTGCTATTTCTAGCTGGTGAGGCAACCACATTGAAGCAACCAGTTATTCATAGTGCTGGCTGGCTTCGATAGTGATTTGATGGTGAATTGTCTGCTATTTCTAGTTGATCAAGTCACCACATTGATGGTGATGTTAATGGTATACATAACGATATCTTTATTATTAGCAATGGTGATGCTGCTGTCGATGATTACGGGGGGGGGTGTCAACGTTGTTGGTGACAACGGCCAGAATGGTAGAATTATTAATGAAGGACACAACAGTAACGCTGCTGCTGCTGCTATCTCGTAGTGTTACTATTGGTGACTATGAGAATGGTGGTGGCATTTCTGCTCATGCCAAATATTCATTGGTAGCAATGGTAGTGATGACAATGGCAGTGTTGATAACAGACATGCCACCCGGGGGGGGGGGATGATTATAATAATGTTGGTGATAGAATCAATGTATACAGATACACAACAGCAGCAGCAGCAGTTTGTATTTTTTTGTTTGTTTGTCTTTTTAGGAGAGAGTCTCTTACAAGATGGTGACGAATCGCATAAACGCCATCAGTGGCAAGAAAGAATAGGAATGTGTGGTGTTCATACATTTCTATATCAATCCATTTGGCAGAATAATGGAAAATTGGTTCCAACTGTGGCCATGCTGGGGTACCACCTTGAAGGGCTTTAGTTAAATTGACCACAGAACTTAATGTTCTTTTTTTTCTATTAGATGTCTTATTTATTCAATTCTTTGACAGGTGTTATTTTCCGTTCCGCAGGGTGTCCGACAATCACCTTGCTCACCAAGCAAGCTTGATGGGGTTGCCAGTTTAGTCGCTGATGACCTGATCATGCAACAGGTTGTACTGGGTTACATGTTACCAGTAGCACTCAATAGCGACCTGACAGAACTACCGTGTAGTCAACGGCCAATTCAACAAGTACCTTGTTGCGATGAAGTGCCTGTGTGCTCCAATGACCCAGAGAGCTCTGCTGGAGGGAGAGAAATATTCAGGCAGGTCTTACCAGGCCAGACAGGTCGAAGGGTAGGAGACAGACAAAACCTTAACGGCAACAAATCAAAACGTCGGCAGCAGGGCATGGATTTAGTTTTTGGCAGGACCTAACAGATCAGATTCCTGGCTTTGAACTAGCAGGATGTCATCCAGAGAACCTTGAATACAAGACAACCAATGAGACCCTAATATTCCTAGTTAGATGGAAACTGCGGGATCACGTGGAGCAGTACCCTGTGACTCCTATAGCATGCACAACCGAAACCCCATGAATAGGAGCGTCCTATGGGAAGACTTAGATGAGATGATGAGATTTATTCAATTGGATGTTTTTTGTCAAACCACTATGTTATAGGGATGTAAACAAACCAATACCGTTTGTCAAATGGTGGTAGAGTGGGTACAAATACAGAGACATCAGCATCATTCACTGTCCCTTTTCCATGCTGGCATGGGTTGGATGGTTTGACAGGATCCAAAGAGTCAAAGGGCTGGGCCAAGCTCTAGTGTCTGCTTTCACAGGGTTTCTACTGCTGGATGCCCTTCCCAAACACTAATCATTTCACAGAGTGAACTGGGGCACTTTTTTCATGGTGTTAACACTGGTGAACTCGCCAAATACTCATAAGGCCCCCTTCAACTGAAGGGCTTCCACACAGCAGAGGGGGACTAAACCCAGGTAGATCTTCCTTTAGAAAACTGACATCAAATACCAGAGACACTGGAAGAGGACTGTATAGGTGTTGTTCTGTATTTATCCGTCAAATGTAAATAATGTAAATAATGTACAGTAGTTTTATTAAATATAAGTTATATTGCATTGTACAGGTGCACACATGGTTGTGTGGTTAAGAAGTTTGCTTCCCAGCCACATGGTTCTGGGTTCAGTTCCACTGCATGATACCTTGGGAAAGTGTCTTCCTACTATGGTCCTGCATCAACCAAAGCCTTGTGAATGGAATTGATAGAGGGAGACTTGCAAGTTGCAATGAAAGAACTTTTGACAACCAAAAACTGTTTCATCAAATTAAACAAACAATTGATTAGTTAACTGGATATTTAACCATTTGACTAAGAATAAAGGAGTGGAATTGAGTCAGTGTGTCATCATCATCATCATCATCATTGTTTAACGTCCGCTTTCCATGCTAGCATGGGTTGGACGATTTTGACTGAGGGTTGGTGAACCAGACGGCCGCACCAGGCTCCAATCTTGATCTGGCAGAGTTTCTACAGCGTGTGTTAATTATATTGGTTAGTTTGTTAATTATATTGACTCTCCTTAGACACAACAAAATTTCTTTTCAACACCTTTCAATGCCGTGTATGCTAGAAAGCTTGCAAATCTAAGGGAGGCCTCAAAAGACATTTTAAGATCCACAAAGAACAGAACTTCACTGCAGTTCTTGCTGGTCCAAACCAGCCGTGCAATCTATGTGGGTGTCTTTCCAATACATTGTCTGGTTTAAAAAGCCACATCAGTCGCCATGATGAATCTAAGGTGTAAGTAGAAGAAGGGGTCAGACTCTGCAGAAGGAGTAGACAACCACTGTGTGTGTGTGTGTGTTTATATCTACTTGTCTTGACATTACGTGATGGTTGTAAATAAGTATCACCATCATACAAGCAGTGTCGTTCATTTCAAAATTCTGCAAAAACATGTCCAACCATGGAGGAGGGGGGGGATATTACCTTACTTGGAAACAGGTGAGGGTTGGTGACTGGAAAGGTATCCAGCTGTAGAAAATGTACCTCAATAAATACCCTCTGACCCATGCAAGCATGGAAAAGTGAGCATTAACATGATGACAACAATGATGATGAGGATGATGATGAGGTGGATGAAGTAATCCTCCAATTCAATGGGGGAGATATTGTGCTGGTCGGCCAAATGATAGGATTGGAGATGAAAAGAAAATCCAGAATTTCTGGAGACTTGGATTGTGTCAGTTAAGGACACAGTTAACCCTTTCGATACCAACCTGGCTGAAAGCACCTCTGCCTCTGTAGTACAAATGTCTTGTTTTCAAAAGTTCTGCATCAAAATCTTCCACCAAACCTTAGTCACAATTTATGTTCCTAACATTAGCTTAATGATAATTTAAGTTATTTTACTAAATTCTTTGTTCTATTTAAAATTAATTGAAAGAAACTCACAACATCTCAACAGAAATAATGGTAACAGAATGGTTAAAAGAGATAATTCAGAATGAAAGTAATTGAGACATCTGCGTAGGGTGGAAGTGCTGTCAACTAAGGTTTCCCTATTGAGTTTACGCCTGCTCTATACTTTCATATAAGGTGCTGCAAACATGCTTGAAAGAAGAGCTGTTCTCTGCGCGTGCACACACTCACACACACACACATGTACACAAACAAATGCAGACACATGCAATACACCTATGCACTTATACACGCATCTTCTCATTATGCCGTGTTCACTGTTCCTACATTTGAAGTCAGCTGAACTTTGAAGAATCATGCTTGCCACCACAGACTCTATTTCTTTGTCAGCTGAAGGATATACCTGGATCCTTATCCGTCCATGTAGCTCCCTACCTGTCTGTCTATCCATCTCTGTATGTATCTATCTATTTCTTTCTCTAAGTAAAGAGGGAATCATCATTCAGATGCCGCCATCATCATCGTCATCATCATTGTCATCATCATCATCACAATCATCTCCCACAGCCACCTGCTGCTCTAGTGATAGCCAACACTTGATTAACTTACAACAACATACCTGACATTCCCAAGAAGTGTCAGAAACACAAAATATCTTTACTGATATCCATTTTCATTGTCACTGCCCTTTTAAATCTTATATACATACATACATATATATATATACATACATACATACATATATATATATGTATATATATATATGTATATATATATATATATATATATATATATATATATATATATATATATATATATACATATATATATATATATACATATATATATATATATACATACATATATATACATACATACATATAATATATATACATACATATAATATATATATATATATATATATGTATATATATATATATTATATATATATATATATATATATTATATATATATATGTATGTATGTATATATATGTATGTATATATATACAGACATAAATACATACACACACACACACTTTATGTGTGTATATATACATATAAATATATACATACATATACATATATATGTGTATGTATATATGGAGTGTGTGTGTGTGTCACTGGAACTCTTGCTCACTATTAAGTAGAACAAAGCCAGGCATTCTTTTATGTGCGAGTGTGTGTGTGTGCGCGTGCGAAGAGATAGATAGATAGAGAGAAGCAGGCAGAGTAGCTGAGTGCTGTCACAAGGTTTACTGAACGTAATGTGCAAGGTAAACTTGTATATCCTTCATAAAATAACAGCCATATGTTTAATTTACATTATATACAATATTTACAAGTGGACCAGAAAATTTGAGAGAGAGAGAGAAAGTGGCAGATATAGGAGAGAAGTGTGTTAGTAGAACACACTAAATATAATTTCGACTAAGAGTGTACGATTATGTTTAAATTGATATAGTTATGGTGTTTATCTTTCCTGATTTAATTCTGTCTTTGTCTGTGTTGGCACATTGTGCCATAGGTAAGTGTGGTTTGGTGAAATAGTTGAGATGCCAGAGCAGGAAGCGGGGGAAATTAGAAGAAAAGAAAAACCAAAAAGGAAACCCTTCGTCTTCCGTTGTCAGACAAAACATTTCCCTCCAATTGGCACTGGATGATGCCAATTTAGATAGGAATGGATAAGTGGAGAGATAACCAGAGTGGAATGAAGTGGAGGAGCCAAACGAACTGCCTGAAAGAAGGAAAGGACAAGACGCGGGGGGGGGGGAATCAGAAAGGTGGGCAGGAAACATTAAGATGTATAAAGGGACTCGTTACCAGTTCCCTCCGATTAAGATATATGTTTAATTAGTCAGGAAGGGATTTGAGAGTGAGAACATTTTTAATGTTTTGCACCCTAAGAATGACAGACATAAAGGATTTTAAATGGGAAAGAAGAGTGTTCATATAAGAAATAAGGTAACAGAAGAAAGGGGGTTGAAAGCAGCAGCCGTTTAGGAGAGAAATAAGGAAATGTTACGATGTACGGAATTGTTGAATTTGGAATGAGAGTGGGACAGTAAAATCTACGGGATTTGGGGGGGGGGAAACAAAGCAGCCAGGGGTGGGTTGGGGAGCTGCCAACGACTGAAGTTAGCTGAAGCATGGTTGGTGAGGTAATTAATGAGATAAATACAAGGAAAACAATTAGGGTCATTAGGGATAGTTGGTGAGACGTTGAAAGCAGGCCGAGAGATGGGTTCTGCGCTAGACCAACACTTAAACAGCGTAGAAGTGGGTGATATGACATGTCTGATGCAGAAATAATGTTAATAAATGGATGTAATGAGAAAGACAATGAGGTGAAAATGTAGAGGTCACAGACTGATGGTCACAAACAGATTGTCATAGACTTATGGACACAAACCAATGGTCACAAACTAATGGACACAGACTGAGGGACACAGACTGAGGGACACAAACCGATGGTCACAGACTGATGGACACAAACTAATGGACACAGACTGAGGGACACAGACTGATGGTCACAGACTGATGGTCATAGACTTATGGACACAAACCGAAGGTCACAGACCGATGGACACAAACTGATGGACACAAACTGACAGACACAGACTGATGGACACAAACCGATGGTCATAGACTGATGGACACAAACTGACGGTTGCAGACTGATGGTCATAGACTTATGGACACAAACCGATGGTCACAGACTGATGGACAAATTTTGAAACTTCTTGTGATCTTATGAAATTTAGTACAGAATAGATTTAAAATAGTTTATATACTGTTTTTTTCTTTTTTCTAGATGGCTATACAATCAGAGCCTCACCTAACCATATGCTTTGGTGGGGGGTGGGGATTTCAATGCTCAAATCTGTCCATATTATGCCACAATGGTAACAAATTAAGAATCTACTCAAGCACCAAAGTCTTTGAATGTGATCCTTGTCTTTTTCTCCCCATATACTGTTTTGCTCAAGAAGATGAAGACAACAAAGAAGATGACGAAAAAGATGATGAAGAAGAAATGGATAAGGTGATTCTAGAAAGATTGAAGAATAATAAATGAAAGGCACTGAATTAGTAGAACTGACATTTTTTCTCTGTTTTCTGTTGAAACCAAAGATTGAAAGAAATCGGTGCCAAGTTCTTTAGAACCAAAAAATACAATAGATAGAATCCGTGTGACATGCTTACCAAGAAATGAGTGAGGTGAGACTGACGGCAGAATAGAGGAATCAATATGATGTTCTGTTAAATGGTTCTTCTGTGGAGAGAAAGAAACAACCGTATTAAAAGCAAATAAATAAATATTGAAATAAATAAGTAAATAAAAATGTCACCATTGTTTCCAAAAATTCTAGCATGGTGGGTGGGAAGGAGGAGGACCTCCAAGATAATTACATTTTGTGGTTTTGTCTTTTTAGATTTTCTTTATTTTTTTTCTTGTACTTTTGTGCTCAATTGTTTTATTGTTTTTTCTTTGAGAATTGTCAACGATTTTTGTTTTTTATTCTTATTTATGTTGTGCTGCTGGCTGTGAGTGATGGAGATTAAAGTCAAAGAATTCACATTGTGAAAGATTATTATATGAGTGAGTGAGTGAGTGTGTGTGAGTGTGTGTGAGAGAGAGACAGAGAGAAAGAGAGAGAAAAAGAGAGAGAAAGAGAGAAAAAGTGAGAGAGAGAGTGTAAGAGTGCGAGAGAGGATGTGTGTGTGTGTGTGTGTGCATGAGAGACAGAGAGAAAGAGAGAGAAAAAGTGAGAGAGAGAGTGTAAGAGTGTGAGAGAGGGTGTGTGTGTGTGTGTGTATGTGTGTGCGTTTGTGCATGAGAGGGAGAGAGAAAGAGAGAGAGAGAAAAAGTGAGAGAGAGAGGGGGTGTGTGTGTGAAAGAGAGAGAAAGAGAAAGAGAGAGAGAGAGAGAAAAAAAGAGAGAGAAAGAGAAAAAAGCGAGAGAAAGAGAGAGAGTGTAAGAGTGCGAGAGAGGGTGTGTGTGTGTGTGTGTGTGTGTGGAGAGAGAGAGAGAGAGTGAGTGTAAGTGTGCGAGAGAGGGTGTATGTGTGAGTGTGTGTGTGTGTGAGTGTGTGTGTGTGTGTGTGTGGAGAGAGAGAGAGAGAGTGAGTGTAAGTGTGCGAGAGAGAGTGTGTGTGTGTGTGTGTATGAGTGTATCTGAACAGGAAGACAAAGGTTGAAGTCTTTAAGGTCTCTTGTCCCCTCTATTCTGCTCAATAGTTGTGAGAATTGGACATTGTCCAGGGTCCTTAGGAGTCACCTGAACTCTTTTGGAACCAGGACACTTTGCAAGATTATGAAATGGCCATTGATTGGATTTTGTATCCAGCCAAAGACTCCATGCAGAAACTGGAATGCATCCTGTTGTTTGTACCATGTGGTTAGCGGCAGTTCAGACTATTTGTCCATGTTGCTTGATTTCGCGAGTCGGACCCTGCTTATTGTGTTCCCCTTCAATGAGGATCTGTTTCGGCTGACAGCTTGTGCTAGTAGACCACATGCCACATGGTTGCGGCAGATGGAGAGGTATCTTGCAGAGATGGGGACTGACTTGGACTCTGCTCAATGGATCACTAGGGAGGACTCAGCGATATACTGACAAATGGGGAATGCACCAACATGCTGCAATGGTGTGAATGCCATACCTCACCTATATATATATATATATATATATATATATATATATATATAGTATATATATATATATATCAGAGACAAGTTAAAAATAATGGTCATTACATATAATTTCTTTATTAGAGCAAATGTGGCTCACAGTCGTTTCCAGTGGTCCTCATGTGTACATTACTGATAGGTTTACTCAATTGGTCTATTGATCAACTGGGGAAAATTGAATGACCTAAGAAAATCAATACTAGTTTCATGGCATTATATATATATGTATATATTTTTTTTTTTTTACGGAGTTTCTTGTCATGAAAGAAATGTTTCGATGCTTTGTTTATAATGATCAAAGGTTTGTTTTGGTCTTAAGTTCACTCCTTCCATTAAGTCGACATTACACATCCAGCGGATCATATATATACATACATATATATAAATATATATACATATATATATATACATACATATATATGATGGCCATCCACTCGTGACCGAGGAAGACCATTGCCAACCTTCAGGAACATTGTGCGCTCTAGGACTAACTTATATTTTGCATTTGAGGCTCCATTGGTGGCTAATGAGCCCTGCTCTTGACAAGCATACACGACTGCAAACATTGCAGACCAAGCTTTCCCCATTCACTATACGAGCCCTGCGCTTTTGTGCAGCTCACTTAAGTTCTTCATGCTGGATATGTGCTCTCTCAAAAGTGTCGATCCCCTCCTTAACCTGCTTCCTCCATCTGTGGCGATGACAGGCATTGTTCTCCCAGTCAGTGTCCTGCATATCACAGGCCTTTAATAAGGACTTGACACAGTTCTTAAATCGCAGCCTTGGTTTCTTCACATACATACATACATGTACATACACACATATACATACACACACACGCACACGCACATACACACACACATACATACACACACACACATAATAGATATAGCATCTCCTTTTATCTGCTGGTGCCATGTAAAAAGCACCCGGTCCACTCTGTAAAGTGGTTGGCATTAGAAAGGGCATCCAGCTGTGGAAACTATGCTGAAGCCAACATTGGGAGCTTGGTGCAGTCCCCTGGCCAATCCATGCCAGCACAGAAGAAGGATGTTAACACCCACACATCAAGCACCAATGGGAGGGACAAACACAGACACACACAGATATATACATATGTATGTGTATATATACATATGTATGTGTATATATATATATATATATATATATATATATATATATATACACACATACACACATACATAGCTATATATGTACATATATATATTTACATACATATATATCATGATGACGATGATCATACATACATACATACATATACACTTCATTAAAATGCATAGTACACTACCGCTGGTATTCGAGTCCCTTTTCTTTCCACCTTTTCACATTTATGGGCTTACTCTGTTATATATATATAATATATTATATATATATATACACATACACACATACATAGCTATATATGTACATATATATATTTACATACATATATATCATGATGACGATGATCATACATACATACATACATATACACTTCATTAAAATGCATAGTACACTACCGCTGGTATTCGAGTCCCTTTTCTTTCCACCTTGTTTCACATTTATGGGCTTACTCTGTTATATATATATATATATATATATTTTTTTTTTTCTCTCCTTGTTTCTCTCCTTTTTTTTGTGTCCCTTTCTGTAGAAGAGCGTATACTATTCCTGAGCGTTATACTAATACATCTGTTTGTTTTGTACACCACCTGTCTTCGTCTTTTGTTTTTTTCGTAGACTCTCCCTATATATATATATATACGCATACACACACGCACATACATATGTGCTTCTTTCAGTCTCTGTAGATGTATAACAAATTTATTGTACATAAATTTTAACTGCAAAATCTTATATGAACCCCTAAGGGTCATATGTACCCTGGTTGAAAAGCCACAGGTTTAAACCATAATATGCAATGGTATTATATATCAGTGTGGGGTTTCTCCCCCAACCTTCACACTCATCATCATTTTTGATGATGTGGTAAACCACCAGGCTCATCAGACTTAATTTCCACTCAGCTAAGACACTCAGAAATTGTTTCCGTAACCCGAGGCGTTTCTTTCCATTTTGTATTCCAAGAACAACAACAGCAACAACTGCCAAAAATACAACAAAAACCATTACAAAGCCACCACCTTCCTTTATTGGTACGAATCTCTTGGATAAGAAAGTGTTAGATATTCTTAAAAGGAAGGTCAGTCAAAGATGCAAATTGATCATAGGTCTGCTTGGTCAGGGTTGACCCGGGGCTAAACAATAATAGCAACCATAGATGCTGTGCTGCTGCCAGATGTAATAAAAATGGACCTTGCCAATATATAAAACTATTTAAGTATTTTCTAATCTGGCAATGTTGTTAGTTATTTACACACACACACACACACACACACCTACATTCTTACACACACACTCACATGTACGTTCATTCCAAACAATCCATTCACACACACACAAACAATATCTTTCATTTCAAACAATAGAACCTCAATGCCTACAGACACCAATTGTGACCTTTCACTCAAACAGTTAAAAACAAATAATGGCCTGCCATTGCCATTGCTATTATCATTATTATTATTATCATTATTATTATCATTATTATTATCATTATTATTATCATTATTATTATCATTATTATTATTATTATTATTATTATTATTATTATTATTATTATTATTATTATTATTATTATTAAGGCAGTGAGCGGACAGAATCATCAGCTGCTGGGTGAAATGCTTAGCAGTATTTTGTTTGCCTTTCATCCATTTGGAGTTGATTAAATAAGTACCAGTTATGTACTGGCGTCGATGTAATCGACTTAATCTGTTCTCCCAAATTTGAGGCCTTGTGCTTCCAGTAGAAAGAATCATCATCATTATTATTATTATTACTCTTTTACTCTTTTACTTGTTTCAGTCATTTGACTGCGGCCATGCTGGAGCACCGCCTTTAGTCGAACAAATCGACCTCGGGACTTATTCTTTGTAAGCCCAGTACTTATTCTATTAGTCTCTTTTGCCGAACCGCTAAGTGACGGGGACGTAAACACACCAGCATCGGTTGTCAGGCAATGTTAGGGGGACAAACACACACACACACATATACATATATATACATATATACGACAGGCTTCTTTCAGTTTCCGTCTACCAAATCCACTCACAAGGCATTGGTCGGCCCGGGGCTATAGCAGAAGACACTTGCCCAGGATGCCACACAGTGGGACTGAACACAGAACCATGTGGTTGGTTAGCAAGCTACTTACCACACAGCCACTCCTGTTATATATAATATTATATATAACAATATATATAATAATATATATAATAATATATATAATAATAATTATTATTATTAAGGTGGCAAGCTGACAGAATCGTTGGCACGCTGGGCGAAATGCTTAGCAGTATTTCATCTGCCACTATGTTCTGAGTTCAAATTCTGCTGAGGTCGACTTTGCCTTTCATCCTTTCGAAGTTGATAAATTAAGTACCAGTTGAATACTGGAGTTGATGTAATCGATTTACCCCGTCCCACGAACTTGCTGGCCTTGTGCCAAAATTTGAAACCATTATTATTAATATTGCATTTTTTTCTTTTTTAAATTCTGGTACTTGTTCTATTAGTCTTTTTTTCTGAACACAGGGATGTAAACAAACCAACACTGCTTGTCAGGCACTGGGGGAGAGGACTCACTCATACACAAAGACACACACACATATACATACACACACACACACTCAATAAGGTTGCGCAGATTCTGTCTACCACATCCTCTCTCAAGGCATGGGTTGACTCAGGGATGTAGCAGAAGGCACATGCCCAAGGTGCCTCATTATGGAACTAAATTTGAAACTACAGGTAAGTGTGCTTGTCCCCAACTGCTTATCAACTGGTGTTGGTCTGTTTACCTCCCTATAACCTAGCAGTTTAACAAAAGAGATTGATGGAACTGATTTGTTTGACTAAAAAACCTTTCAAGGCCATGCTGCAGCATGGCCACGGTCCAATGATTGAAACGAGCAAAAGTTAAAAATTACATGGGTAAATATTACATATACCCTATCTATAATCTTATTATATATACATACATATATATATATATATATATATATATATATATATATATATATATATGTATACTTATAATAGGCACAGGAATGGCTGTGTGGTAAGTAGCTTACTTACCAACCACATACTTCTGGGTTCAGTCCCACTGTTTGGCATCTTGGGGAAGTGTCTTCTACTATAGCCTTGGGCTGACCAAAGCCTTGACAGCAGATTTGGTAGATAGAAACTGAAAGAAGCCCATCGTATATATATGTGTGTATATGTGTGTGTGTCTATGTTTGTCCCCCCCCCCCACCATTGCTTGACAACTGATGTTGGTGTGTTTACATACCCGTAACTCAGGAGTTCGGCAAAAGAGATCGATAGAATAAGTACTAGGCTTACGAAGAATAAGTCCTGGGGTCGATTTGTTCAACTAAAAGGCGGTGCTCCAGCATGGCTGCAGTCAAATGACTGAAGCAAGTAAAAGAGTATATATTATTATTATGATATAATATATTATTATATGCGATATATTTATTATGTAATAAATAGATAACAGATGAATCTAGTTATTCCTCTGTGATTGTGTTTCCATCTGTCTCTGAACATGTAGAAAATGAACCACATGCAGCAGCCAGAAATGCAGTCAGGCTTAGACGCACACATTCACACGCTCAACATACACATGTTGCACAAGCACATGGATTCACATGAGAAACACACATGTAAGCAGACATACATAGAGGCATATGCACACTCACACTTATATATATGCACACACACACACACACACACATATATATATATATGACACACACAAACAGGCATACACACATACACACTCACATATGCACACATGTATATACACACATATGTAGACTCATACACAAGCACACACATGCACAAGCACACACACACACACACATATATACAAGTACACACAAGCACACACACAAGCACTCATACACACACACACACACACACACACACACATATATATATATATATATATATACAACCACACAAAAGCACACACACACACATACACACATATATATACAAGCACACACACACACACACAAACCTCCTTGCTTCAGAAGCCAAAGGAACATTCCGGCGGCCATATGTTATTACTAAACCAACAACAGTGGTCAGGTTCGGTAATTGTAGCTGTTACCTTTTTTCATGTTGTTTCTATTGTTTGCTTGTTTTTTTTTGACTTGTTCGGTTTTTTTTTTCATCCCCCCCTCCCTCCCTTTAAATATGTGAATGGCTGGAGGGAGGGGGGTAAGTCTATAGTTAGCAGTTTCAAAAAGTAGAGGAATTTCAGTGTTCTCAAAAAGCAATAGAATAATTGGTAAATCTATGTTATTTCATATCAGATACTACTACTACTACTACTAGGAATAATAATAATAATAATAACAACAACAACAATAAAAGTAAAAGCAATAATAATAAAAAGGAAAGAAAAAACGGTTGAAATATATATGTATATATAGTTCTTGCAATGAAATGAATGTTTGGGAAAATATAGATTGCAAATATTAATAGTAAATAGGTATCTGTATGAAAAAGGGAACTGGAAGAAGAAAACAAAGAAGACCTGCTGGAGGATGATGTTTTGATGTTGTAAGGTGAAAAAAAAAAAAAAATTAAAGAAACCAAATAAAAACATTAAAAAAATGTGGAAGAACTTTTATGTATAGAAAACAAGGAGCAGTGAAAGAAAAGGGAGATTGAGCCAGAAACAGGTGAGTGAGGGAGGGTCATCGAGAGAATAATGTTTTACTAGAAGCTCTTACATCCACAATCATTTCTACTTTCACTATCAGCTCCATTTTTCTGTATCACAACTAGAAATAGATGTGCAAGCAATAACAGCCGGCTGCATCCCTTTCGCTACCATTAATATTATTGTTGTTGTAGCCACTGCAGTTTCACCTGCTATAATGGAAAACGTACCCCCACCCTCGACAAGTGCGACTGTGAGGCAATGAGGGAGTCATTGCAGGATTACTTGACCTCCTTGAAATAACAGCCATCTACCTATTTATAAGTCTGGTCTTTATTGCTGAACTGTTGAGTTATGAGGATATAAACAAACCAACACTGGTTGTCAAGTGGTGGGTGGGAGTGACAAACAAAGACACATAAAAACAATGGGCTTGCACACAGTTTCCATCTACCAAATCCACTCACAAGGCATTGGTTGGCCCAAGGTGCCCCAAAGTGGAACTGAACCTCAAATCACATAGTTGAAAACTGAGCTTCTTAACCTTACAGCCAGGAAAAAAAATTATTATTTTGTTCATCTCCGTCACCATAGTGATGTTATTATTGTTTCCTATTGAACGACCCCAGTCAATTCAAGCAGACATTTGTTTATCATAGAAATAGAAAACTGGTCAATTAGCTGACTGCTAGCAACCATGGCCATCACAACAGACACACTTTACTGGCTGTTACAGTGTTATTTTCAGACCAGATTGTTCAGTGTCTTCTGTCCTGAGTATTGATTGTATCAAGATACAGCAGTGGTGGAGGAGGGTGGGGAGGGGTATCTAGGTGTATGCCATCCAATGCATTCTGGGATAACCTTTGAGGTTTTTGAGTGATCACAGCAAAATCAAGCAAAGTGAATTCTCAAAATAGTTTATGGTAAATGTTCTGATATCTGAGATTGCTAATGAAATAGATATTGCCCTAGATTTATAATTTCATCTTTAATATAAGCAGCAAAACCTTGTATTACCCTATCCAGGATTAGAATCCCAATGAAGAACAATTGCACAATTCCAAGGTATGGTATGATAAACCAAGAAACTAACTAGTTTAACAATTTGAGAATGAAGACCAATTTAGAAAATCAAGACCACAAGATGTAAACGATTCACAAGCAACAAGCATATCAAACATATATTCCCATCATCAGCTGCCTTACAGAAATCGCTATGGTTTTGACACCTGGGCAGTATGATTCAATCACCCTTTCTCTAATTTTTTACTTGTTTTAGTCATTGCCCCATACTGGGGCATCCCTTTGAAGTGTTTTAGTTGAACAAGTCAATCCCCACTTCCAAGTACTTGTATTTTAAGTCTGATACTTGCTAAAGGTCTCTTTCAGTGAACAGCTAAGTCACACGAATGTAAACAAATAAAGACCAGTTGTCAAATGGAGTTAGAGTGATAAACAGAGACATGACATAAAGGCTCAGACACACAAACACACACACACACACACACACAGACACACACACACACATGTGAAGACTGAAGTGTATGGCATTACATTTACTCTATGGTTTACAATTGTTTCAACATGCAGGTGACCAATCAAACACTATGTCAATAGACGTGAATGTTTACAACAATTTATTCACGTGTATTATGCATATTACTTCGAAGTCCCAGCAGTCATTTGATCATAAAAATGTAATATAAATATAAATATTATTTTGTTTGAATTATAAGTGAGATAGTAAGATTGCACACACACATACACACACATGTACTCACAGATAGACGTGTACGCAAGAGAAATGATAACATATAAATACAGATGGACAGATAGGAATGATATGTATACAGATTTATATGAAATATAAACATTATATAAAGGTATGGATCTTCTCTCTCTCTCTCTCTCCTCTCTCTCTCTCTATCTATATATATATATATATATATATGGCCATCAATATAGAGAGATAAGTGAGATATGAATGAAACTAAGTGCAAATTTGTAGGTTGATAAATGCATCAAGAGATGAGTAGATAAACTGATGGACTGACTAAAAGATTGTAGAAGAATAAGGACGAAGGAAAGAAGCTGCTATGTTGAATGAGAGAAAAAAGGAAATGCTTGGGGGGTGGGATTGGCCTGACTGACTGAGAGGCAAGCAAACATGGAAGGGAGAGAAAAGAGAGAGGAGGAGAAAAGAGACATATTTATTCAATGGATTATCTCTTAGTAATATTAACATCAATGTTTACTGACTTCCATAACAATTTATTTAGAAACCAAACAAACTGCTCTTCCTTCCCATCAAACCATGAGGAGGAGCGAGAGTTTTATGTTATCACTTGTGTTCTTTATCCCATCGTGGAATCACTGCATGAGGTGAATGAAAGTAACAGCTGCTTATAAAGATGTCAGTCCACTCAAATCATAACAGTCCTGCCATTTAAATAACAGTAATTTCAGTTTATTTAACAATTAGAGTTGTTAGTCCAGAGGTGGGTGGTACATTGGGCTGATGAGACGCAACAATGCTGGAACACAGGTTGTCCCCGATTCCCTTATACTAATGAAGAGAATGCGTTATGAACAGACACTTGTCATAAAGGAGATGCTGCTCTCCTGTGACAAAACACAGCTGTGATGAATATATTAGCATTTGAATCTTCTGGAACATTAAGAACGAATGTGGTGGTCTTTGTAACTCTTGGAATTTAATACTTTTTGAGAACATTGAAGAAAAGTCATCAATGGCCTCTGCCCCACAAGAGATGAAGGGATTGAGAAAATCTGTTTATCACCACATCTTGGTTTTTCAATGCATTTAGCTGAGTATATTTTATTGCAGGCATTCAGGATCAGGTCTCAGGCTGGAGGATAAAGGTTCCTGATGTCTTTGAAAAGGCTTTGAAAAGGGAAAGGTTGTGTGCGTTGCCCTTTTCTCTGAGAACACAGTTGTGTATTAAATATATTCCTTTCTTTTTGAAACATTGGCTTTTAAGACTTGTTAAAACATGTCTGTATTATCCTGAAGAGGATAAAGAGGACATGAAACAGAACAGAAGGAGGACATGAAGCAGAAGAGGAAGAGGACATGAAGAAGGTTTATGTCACCTTGAAGAAAACAGGATGCTAATAAAAAATAAAAAATAGAGATGGAATAAAGGATAAAAGAAAAAAAAGCAAGAAAATTTGAAAAAAGAACAGGAAAAATGTTAGGCAAAGAAGAAGAGGAAGGAATCCAGAGGAATGGATAATCAGGAGAAAGAAGAGAAGAAGAGGAAGAGAGATGATAAGAGAAGTAGAAAGTGAAGCAAGAAGAGCAACAATGACAAGAAGATTTATGAGAGAAAGTAAAAGGAGAGAGATTGAGGAGAAGAAGAAATATTAGGAGAGAGTCAATGAGCAGAAGAGAGAGTCTTTATGCTGTGAGGTGGTAACATTGGATTCTGTGTTGGGTCTCATCTTGGGTTTGCTTTAGAAGGAGGAGGAGGAGGAGGAGGAGAAGAAGAAGGGAAGAAGAAGAAGAAGAAGAAGAAGAAGAAGAAGGTAAGAAGAAGAAGGGAAGAAGAAGAAGGGAAGAAGAAGAAGAAGAAGAAGAAGGGAAGAAGAAGAAGAAGGGAAGAAGAAGAAGAAGGGAAGAAGAAGAAGAAGGGAAGAAGAAGAAGAAGGGAAGAAGAAGAAGAAGAAGAAGGGAAGAAGAAGAAGAAGGGAAGAAGAAGAAGAAGAAGGGAAGAAGAAGAAGTAGAAGGGAAGAAGAAGAAGAAGAAGAAAGAAGAAGAAGAAGGGAAGAAGAAGAAGAAGAAGAAGAAGAAGAAGAAGAAGATTGAAATGTCTTCAATCACTAAATGGTTTATATAAGATTCAGAAGTAGAGTAGCGGTGGGAGGAGGGAGGGATAGAAAGGGTGGGAGGAAATGGAAATGGTGGTGGTGGTGGTTGAGAGCCAGGAGGAAAGATGGTGATGGTGGTATTGGTGGCGATGGAAGAGAGGGGGGGAAGGCAGGACAATATGGAGATGGTGGTGGTGGTGGTGGTGTGATTATTGTTCTTATTGTTCTTTTGGTGTTGTTATTGTTGAATGGCCCCAGGTCAGCCTTGATTAAGTAAACCTATGTGATCAAATAAATTCCATCCAAGACCATCCCATGTTATTTACTATGTGCTGAAGAAACCAGGACTATATTACCCAGGGTATTCTTTCCTATAAAGGTGGGAGTATGTGTAATGTGTGGGAAATTTGACTGCTATTTCTAGCAAGATAAATGATAATGTATTGTAGCGCTCCACCGGTTACGACGACGAGGGTTCCAGTTGATCCGATCAACGGAACAGCCAGCTCGTGAAATTAACATGCAAGTGGCTGAGTACTCCACAGACACGTGTACCCTTCACGTAGTTCTCAGAGAGATTCAGCATGACACAGTGTGTGACAAGGCTGGCCCCTTTGAAATATGGGGGGGCAACAGAAACAGGAAGAAAGAGTGAGAGAAAGTTGTGGTGAAATAATACAGCAGGGTTCGCCACCCCCCCTTGCCTGGAGCTTTTAGGTGGTTTCGCTCAATAAACACTCACAGCACCCGGTCTGGGAATTGAAACCGAGATTCTATGACTGTGAGTCCACTGCCCTAACCACTGGGCCATTGCACCTCCACTAATGATAAGAAGTGGGTTGGATGAGAGTGACTCATAAGGCAGGTGGCATTAGTTAACAGCATTCACGGTTAATGTTTTGTTAGGCCATGGGCCACATGAGGCCCGTGGGCCGCAGTTTGGCCATGACTGATGTAGAAGCTCATTGTGGTTGCCTGGCAGTTGTGCTGATGGTAACTGGTGGTTGTGATTCTGATGGTGTGCTGATATAGAGCCGGCAGTTTTGGCGCTGAGGGTTATGAAGTGGTAAGGAGTGCACCCAGGGAGAAGGAGGAGAAGAAGAAAGACAGAGAAAGACTGGAGGAAGAGACGAAGAGAAAGACGAGAAGATGGGAGCAGCCGGCGGGGGGGGGGGCAATTTGTATATTTATTTACATTTGCTTTCCCAAAACAAGGATAAAGTTACCTTTCAAGGTCCTAAGCCCCTTTCCCTTGCCCTGCTCTCAACTTCCTTTCTTTCTTTTATTCCCCCAAAACACTAACCCCCACCCCACCACCTTAACCAAGTAAGTGGTAGCGGGGGGGGGGGAGATTTTGTGTAACATCTTAGATCAAGGGTTAGGTGGGTGCAAGAGTAGTGGTGGTGGTGGTGGTGGTTGTGATTACTATGATAGTGTTGATGATGTTGGTGCTGAAAATGGTGGTGGTAAGGTGGTGGTATTGATGACATTCCTGTTGTTGTTATTGTTGCTGTTGGTGGTGGTGGTGGTGGTTGTATAAGAAGGAATTCCAATATAAGAAGGCAATGAAGAAGGTAAAGGATTATGGTGGGGGGAAGAAGGGGAAGAGAAGAAGAAGAAGAAGGGGAAGAAAGGGAAGAGGACAAGAAAGAAAACGAAAGAAGAAGAAAACCAAAAAAAAGAAGAAAACGAGAAAAAGAAGAAGAAAATACAAGAAAGAATAAGAAAAACGAGAAAGAAAATGAGGAAGAAAAGAAAGATGGAAACTGCTTAGAGTCAGGTTAGATGTAGGGTTGTTGTTGTTGTTGTTGTTGTTGTTATTGGTTGGGTGTGGAGGGGTGGTGGTGGTGGTGGTGGCAGTGTTTTGGTGTTCAGCTCCAGGCTGCTTAAGTGCAACACCTTGATTTGAGAGCCAGGGTACAGACTGGAAAGGATGTTGTCAGTGGTGGTGGTGGTGGTCACGTTGGTGATGGTGGTGCCAGTGCTTATGATGATGATGGTGGTGGTGATGATGAGGATAGATGCGGTGGTGGTGGTGGTGGTGTTAGTGGTGGCAAGAGCAGTGATGATGTTTATGATGGTGGTGATGATGATGGCGATGGTGCTGGTTGTTGTTTTCAGTGGTATTGTAGTGATGATGATTGTTATTGTGGTATGGAAGGAGGTGGTGGTGGTGGTGGTGGTAGTGTTGTTGTTGCCGCTGATGATGATGATGAGGATGATGGTAGTGTTGCTGGTGGCATTTGTTGTGATGGTGATGATGTTGGTGTGTATACCAACAGAGATTGATTTTGAAAGAAATGTCTTGGCTTTAAGTCTGCTCCTTTCTTCCCTTCCCCCCCTCCCACTCCACCCCAATCTGTCATCCATAGAAGTAGTCCCACCCATCACCATAGCCCTTGGGGAGGGAACTGGAAGGAGGAGGGGGCCTTGGGAGTGTTTGGGAGTGAAGAAAAAGCATGAGAGAGAGAGAGAGAGAGAGAGAGAGAGAAGTGAAAGGGAAGAAGCAAGCTAGAAAGAGAAAGAGGAGGAAAAGAGAGAGAAAGAGAGAAAGAAAGGAGAGAGAGGGTGAGGGGTGAAAAAGAGGGGAAGGAGTGAGAGAGAGAAGGGGAAGGAATGGGAGAGAGATGAGAAAAGAGAAGGAAAGGAGAGTAAGAGTGAGAGTTGGAAGAGAGAGAGAGGGGGAAAGAGGGAGAGAGAGAAAGATAGCAGGGGGCAAAGCAAGAGAGAAAGAGAGGAGGGAGAAGAAAGAGGGGCTGGGGATAGTGAATAGGTGAAAGGAGGAATGAGGAGAGAGAGAAAGAAGTGTAAATTGTTAATACGTCAAATGTATGTATAATATATACACTCATACATTTCTACAATTCCAAAGACACATACCAACCACAGAGATTACAGTGTTAGAAAAAAGATATATACACCCACCTATAACATACAGACACATACACACTCACACATGTCTACAAATACGTGTAAACACATTTTTACAGAGACATTGTGTCGATATATATTCATATTTGCATGTAAAAGACTCTTGCCCAAGATGGCGGACAGTAGGGTCAAACCTGGCCCCTCATAGTTTGTGAAACAAACTTCTTAACCACTATGCTCCCCCCACCAGCTCAAACTTACACATTCACTAGTTTGTAGACAGAGACACTACTTGTACACACACACACACATACATATATATATACATATATAGACACACAAATATATTCTTTTACTTGTCATTTCACTGCGGCCATGCTGAAGCACCGCCTTTTAGTAGCTGAAGAAATCGACCCCAGGACTTATTCTTTGTAAGCCTAGTACTTATTCTTTAGCCGAACCGCTAGCTTACGGGGATGTAAACACACCAACACCATTTGTCAAGTGATGTGGTGGGGGGGGGGTGAAACAGACACACAAAGATATACACACACACATACATATATATATATATAAATAAATATATCATCATCATCATCATCATCATCGTTGTCGTTTAACGTCCGCTTTCCATGCTAGCATGGGTTGGACAAATGACTGAGGACTGGTGAACCAGATGGCTGCACCAAGCTTCAATTTTGATCTGGCAGAGTTTCTACAGCTGGATGCCCTTCCTAATGCCAACCACTCAGAGAGTGTAGTGGGTGCTTTTACGGGCCAGTTAGGCGGTAATGGCAACGACCTCGATTGAATCTTTTACACATGCCACTGGCACAGGTGCCAGTAAGGCGATGCTGGTAACGATCACGCTTGGATGGTGTCTTTTACGTGCCACCGGCATGGAGGCCAGATAGCCGCTCCGGCAACGATCACTCTCGGATGGTGCTCTTTAAGGCAATGCTGGTAACGATCACGCTCGAATGGTGCCTTTTAAGTGCCACTGGCACGGGAGCCAGTTAGCCGCTCTGTCAATTGTCACACTCGTATGGTGCTCTTTGCATGGTTGGGAAGCAAGCTTCTTAGCACACAGCCCCACCTGCACCCATATATATATATATCGGTCAACTCGTTCAATGAGTATGACCATCAGTGACAAATTATTTCTGTTTGTTCCCTTTTTTCTTTCAGTGACCACGGGACCCACAGTGGTATTTAAAACCACCAAACGACTGGCATTTTTTGTTGCAGATGTGTCGTACATGCATACATACATTCACACATGCATGCATGCATACATGTACATATGTATATACATGTTCACACACACACACACACACACACACACACATATATACACACATGCATGTGCACATACATACATACAAACTTTCCAGAAGTTTATCATTTAAATATATATGAGCATGTCTAGATATGTGGCTATATGCATGAGAAGACATACATACAAATCTGCATATACATACATACATACATTCATACATACATACATACACACATACATACATACAAATCTGCATATACATACATACACACACACACATGCATACATACATACATACATACATACATACATGCAAAAGTACCCTACTGATGTTGTTGAAATTCCAATGAACGATCCTTGGATCTGGGTTAGAAACCGGCTCTTTCTCTATTGGCAAGAAATCTTGAAATAAAACTGAACAATCACATACATACACACATACAAACAAACATCTACTGTTTTTGATGGCATAAAAGACGTCCGGGTGTATCAGACACACCCCAGTTTCAGCAGGGCATACTCAGGCAAAATAGATTTTAGTGCATCAAAGCTTATGGGAGGCCCATCTTTGCATATAGGACCTGTTGCTGTTATGCAAAAGTGTCGTAAGTCCAAAATGTAGCTTTTCCAGAAAATGAAAAAATAGTTTCACCATTCCATAGCAACACCGTTGTACTACGGTTTGACAATTTT
>NC_043003.1:782247-804747 GCF_006345805.1 Octopus sinensis
CTAAATTACGCAAAGAGGAAAATAAGGCTGTCATCTCATTTTATCAGATATATTTACAAAAATTACATAAAAACATCTTGAAATACTAAAGAGTAAATTTATTCAATAAAATCGCCATTGGCTTCAACCACGGCCTCCAGACGACTTTGGAATCTCCTGCAGCTCTTCTGTTCGGTCTCCTTGTTTAAGTTGGTGAATGCTGCCATAATCCTTGCCTTCAGTTCATCTTTGGTGTTACAAGCAGTTTTGTTGGTCACATGTTCAACTGCACCCTACACATAATAATCAAGGGGGCTGTAGTTTGGGGACTTAGGTGGCCAGACGTTAGGGGTGGTGTGCTCACAGAAATTGTCTGACAGCCATGACTGGGTTCCCCTGCTTGTGTGGCATGGTGCAGAGTCCTGTTGCCAGAGATAGGGTCTTCCAACAACCAACCTCTTCACCCAGGGAAGCACTACCTCCTCCTTGCACTTGATGTAGGCCTACATGTTGAGTCTGAGGCCATGTGGGAAGATGAATGGAGGTATAATGTTGCCATCACTAGTGATCACTCCGAACACCGTGATGTTGACTGGATGTTTGATTTTTATCACTCTCGGTGCATGTTTTGGGGACACAGCAAACCAATGGTTGTTCCTCCATATGTTCACCATCTGTTCATATTGGAACTACCAGCACAAATGCCAAGCAGTACAGCTTGTCATTTCCACATTTCTGGCAGAATGAACTGCATCACGGTGCTGTTTTTCTCACAGACGGTGCCCAACTGACCCTACTATACTGTGTAGTCAACAAAATCAAAAGTAAACAGTGCACATGTGCAAAATTAACAAAATAAAGTGGCAACAATTTACCCATCGCACCCTGTACACACATGCTCACACACATATACATACACACATGCACACACATACAGACACAGCTATTTGCTTCATCAACATCATGACACAATTATTGCTATCATTATCAGTGTTACAGTAAGAAATGTTTGTTTAAAGCAGAGCATTAGTCTTCAACTTTCTCGGGGCGGGGGGTTAGCTACTCAACAGGTTGGGGTATCATACCCGCAATAACAGCATTAAACGCCTACACTACCCAGCACCCCCACCCCACCCACTGCACTTTCAGCACAACACTCTTAGGTATGTAGATCTCTTCAGAAGTATCTCTGCAACTCTCATAAAACTTCTGCCTTCTAAAGCAGTTTAAGAATGTAGTCCATGTTCATCTACTACTACTACTACTACTAATAATAATAATAATAATAATAACAACAATAATAATAATCCTTTCTACTATAGGTGCAAGGCCCGAAATTTAGTGGGAGGGGGACTAGACGATTACATCAATCCCAGTGTATCACTTGTACTTAATTTATCAATCCCAAAAGGATGGAAGGCAAATTTGAACCCAGAATGTAGCAACGGGCAAAATACCGCTAAGTATTTCGTCCAGCGTGCTAATGATTCTGCTAGCTCACTGCCTTAATAATGATAATAATAATAATAATAATAATAATAATGATGATAATAATAATAATAATAAGAAGAAGAACAATAATAATAATGATGATGTTTTCAAACTTTGGCATTAGACCAGCAATTTTAGGGAAAGAGTAAGTTGATTCCATCAACCCCAGTATGCAACTGGTATTCATTTTATCAACCCTGAAAAGATGAAAGGCAAAGTTGACCTCAGTGGATTTGAACCCAGGACGTGAAGATGGCTGAAATGCCACTAAACATTCTGTCCAGCGTGCTAATGGTTCTGCCGATTTGCTGCCTGATATAATGATAATGACAATGTTTTCTATTATAATCCTGGGCCAACCAAAGCCTTGTGATTGGATTTCGATTGATGTAAAAAGCATAGGTTCTCAAAGTGGGTGCTACTGTCCCCTGGCGGGTACTGACACCTAAGGAGGGAGTGGGCTTCAGTAGAGAAAAAGGAGGTGTTGGGAGGAAGGCAGTGGATTGGGGGGACACTATGAATTTATTATAATATTATTACAGTATTGTATACAAATTATATAATATTATATTAACTATCAAATGATTCATGGTATATATATAAACTAGTAAAATATAAAATATTTATTTATACATAAAAATAGGGGTGGGGGCGCTGAGGGTATTATGTGGCTATGAGGGAGGCGGTGGTCCCAAAAATTTGAGAACCTCTGATGTAAACTGAAAGAAGCCATTCATTATACGCACATATACATGTGTGTGATATCCTTGTTTTGACATCACACACATATACATGTGTGTGATATCCTTGTCTTGACATCACTTGAGATGGCTGTAAATGAGTATTGCTGTCATAAAAGTGATGTTTGTTTGCAATCTTCTGTGGAAAAATATGTTCTGGCCTTGGGGAAATACTTTCATAGGAAACAGATGAGGTTTGGTGACAGAAAGGGCATCCAACCACAACAAGTCTGCTTCAACGAATTCTGCCTGACCCATGCAAGCATAAAACATTCGGCATTAAAAGAATGATGATAATGATTTAAAAAATAATGACCAAATAATCAAAGCTTATCAACAGGAAAACAAATATATAAATGGACTTTTGCACAATTTCTGTCAACCAATTTCCATTCACAAAGCATTTGTTCAAAACTATAATAAAATATTTTGTAAGGTAGCTGGTATCAAGAAAGGCTTCCAGCCATAAAATCCCAGCCAAAACAGACAGTGAAGCCTAGTGCAGTCTTCTGCCAAGCCAGCCCCTGTCAGAACATCCAACCCATAGAAAACGGATGTTCAATAATGATGATGAAGCAGTGTATAGTGAGATTGAACCTATTCTCATGTTCTTGAGTGCAGGATTCTTAACCATGCAACCACACCTTTTGCTCCCTTGTCTGCCACCAGAGAGATGTTTGGAGTTTCCGTTGAATCCTTTGTTATAACTTTCCACAGTTACAATGAAAACTGAAACCAATTCCAGTTTAATATACTCTCTTCTCTTGACCTCCAAGTCCAGGTCACAACTTCTTGGCTTCCTTTGTTATAAAATTAGAATTGTCTGAAATTTCAAAATCAATAAAGAGTTGGTGCTTTGATTTTTGTTTTTGTCATGGCTTACAATATCTGGTCAATAACAGGCTGCCATCCTTCCAGCTGTGTTCACTGATATATTTCTATACAATTGTTATGTCATCAATAATTCATGAACGTGTATGGGACAGGCTTGAATCTCTTGGCCATTGAATCTCTGTCCAAACCACTTCATGCTTGAATTCTTTGCAAATTAATTCATGCAAATAAGGCGTTACTCTGTTGGCTTTGTATGCTATGTTTCCATTATTAAATGGATGCTTAATAAAAAGACATTACCATCATCACTGTCATCATCATTTAACGTCCACTTTTCCATGCTTGCATGGGTCAGATGGAATTGGTTGAGGCAGATTTTCTACAGTTGGATGCTCTTTCCTTTGGCCAATTCTCACCTGTTTCCAAACATGATAATATTTCCCAGTGACCAGACCTGATTTCCCACAGTGGACTAACAATGGATGACATCCTTCGTACGATGGTAATGTTCATTTAGAACCATCATCAGATATCAAGAGAAGGGCACACACTCTTAGTCTGGGGCTATCGTTGTACTATAGCTCCTGGTTGGCCGCATAGAATAGAACCTGAGACCACATGGTTGGCCACACAGTCACACCTATACTTATTTCAACAGTAAAAAAAGCCATGTCAAGGAATCACAACATCTACAACATCAATGATTGGTAGGTTTTTTTTCATTATTATGTTTGTCAGATGCTGGAGATCTATGGTGAGTGCCAAAAATAAAAATAAAAAAAAAAGCAGATGTAAAATGACGATGATGATAATGTGATAATACAGAGTACAGTGACCATGAAATATAGTTTGAGTGTTTGTCGGGTGGTGAGGTGGTGGAACCATGACAGTGTTGGGTGGAATGTGTTATGTATTGGTTCCAAATCCATATACTCTGAGTTCTAATTCCACCAGGCCAACTTTGCTTTTCATCCCGTCATCATCAGCCCCTAGATATTATTGTCTTGAGTCCATAGGACAGTTCACCCAGTTTCCATGGGTAACCAAGATCCCAACATCCCCTCCTTCAACAGGATGCCAGTCCTCTGCAGAGTTTCTCATTTAGAGGAGAGTGGACTGGATTTAAGTGAAACAGTGTATTCTTCTCAAGAACACAACACACCACCTGCTCCAAGAAGCAAAACAATGATCTTGTACTTATGGGCTCAACACTCTAGCCCAGAGGTTCCCAACAGGGGATCCACATGAGCTTTGGTGGGAGGAAGGCCAGATAGATTATACCTCGACAATAAACAAAATATGTTAACAATTTGTCTATACAATTCTTGATAATATTTAATTATAAAAATATAAGATTTTTTAAACATAGCACGGCTCTGAGGGTCCATCTGAGTAGAACAGGAATCAAAGGGGCCTATAGGTTAAAAAATGGTGGAAAACCATTGTTCTAACTACAAGGTTATATGCATTTAACCCATTGCCTGTCACGAGCCCCATTTGGGGATCTGCTAAAAAAAAGTCTCACTTCCGGCTGTTCGTTGTATTTAAAGTGAATTGCTTATGGACATTGCATTTGCAGAGGTGGGCTTAACAATATTTAGTCGTTAAAGTCTGTCCTTATTGGCTCTGGTTAATTCTAGAGGACATTTTATGTCATAAATCGCCATTTGTGAACTACAAAAATATTGACTGTTCTGAAAACGTATTTTGTTTTGTTTTTGCATTTCCCATTTATATCATTCGTTGATATTTCATTCACCTTCGCATTTCCCATTTATATCATTCGTTGATATTTCATTCACCTTCGCATTTCCCATTTATATCATTCGTTGATATTTCATTCACCTTCGCATTTCCCATTTATATCATTCGTTGATATTTCATTCACCTTCGCATTTCCCATTTATATCATTCGTTGATATTTCATTCACCTTCGCATTTCCCATTTATATCATTCGTTGATATTTCATTCACCTTCGCATTTCCCATTTATATCATTCGTTGATATTTCATTCACCTTCGCATTTCCCATTTATATCATTCGTTGATATTTCATTCACCTTCGCATTTCCCATTTATATCATTCGTTGATATTTCATTCACCTTCGCATTTCCCATTTATATCATTCGTTGATATTTCATTCACCTTCGCATTTCCCATTTATATCATTCGTTGATATTTCATTCACCTTCGCATTTCCCATTTATATCATTCGTTGATATTTCATTCACCTTCGCATTTCCCATTTATATCATTCGTTGATATTTCATTCACCTTCGCATTTCCCATTTATATCATTCGTGATATTTCATTCACCTTCGCATTTCCCATTTATATCATTCGTTGATATTTCATTCACCTTCGCATTTCCCATTATATCATTCGTTGATATTTCATTCACCTTCGCATTTCCATTTATATCATTCGTTGATATTTCATTCACCTTCGCATTTCCCATTTATATCATTCGTTGATATTTCATTCACCTTCGCATTTCCCATTTATATCATTCGTTGATATTTCATTCACCTTCGCATTTCCCATTTATATCATTCGTTGATATTTCATTCACCTTCGCATTTCCATTTATATCATTCGTTGATATTTCATTCACCTTCGCATTTCCCATTTATATCATTCGTTGATATTTCATTCACCTTCGCATTTCCCATTTATATCATTCGTTGATATTTCATTCACCTTCGCATTTCCCATTTATATCATTCGTTGATATTTCATTCACCTTCGCATTTCCCATTTATATCATTCGTTGATATTTCATTCACCTTCGCATTTCCCATTTATATCATTCGTTGATATTTCATTCACCTTCGCATTTCCCATTTATATCATTCGTTGATATTTCATTCACCTTCGCATTTCCCATTTATATCATTCGTTGATATTTCATTCACCTTCGCATTTCCCATTTATATCATTCGTTGATATTTCATTCACCTTCGCATTTCCCATTTATATCATTCGTTGATATTTCATTCACCTTCGCATTTCCCATTTATATCATTCGTTGATATTTCATTCACCTTCGCATTTCCCATTTATATCATTCGTTGATATTTCATTCACCTTCGCATTTCCCATTTATATCATTCGTTGATATTTCATTCACCTTCGCATTTCCCATTTATATCATTCGTTGATATTTCATTCACCTTCGCATTTCCCATTTATATCATTCGTTGATATTTCATTCACCTTCGCATTTCCCATTTATATCATTCGTTGATATTTCATTCACCTTCGCATTTCCCATTTATATCATTCGTTGATATTTCATTCACCTTCGCATTTCCCATTTATATCATTCGTTGATATTCATTCACCTTCGCATTTCCCATTTATATCATTCGTTGATATTTCATTCACCTTCGCATTTCCCATTTATATCATTCGTTGATATTTCATTCACCTTCGCATTTCCCATTTATATCATTCGTTGATATTTCATTCACCTTCGCATTTCCATTTATATCATTCGTTGATATTTCATTCACCTTCGCATTTCCCATTTATATCATTCGTTGATATTTCATTCACCTTCGCATTTCCCATTTATATCATTCGTTGATATTTCATTCACCTTCGCATTTCCATTTATATCATTCGTTGATATTTCATTCACCTTCGCATTTCCCATTTATATCATTCGTTGATATTTCATTCACCTTCGCATTTCCCATTTATCATTCGTTGATATTTCATTCACCTTCGCATTTCCCATTTATATCATTCGTTGATATTTCATTCACCTTCGCATTTCCCATTTATATCATTCGTTGATATTTCATTCACCTTCGCATTTCCCATTTATATCATTCGTTGATATTTCATTCACCTTCGCATTTCCCATTTATATCATTCGTTGATATTTCATTCACCTTCGCATTTCCCATTTATATCATTCGTTGATATTTCATTCACCTTCGCATTTCCCATTTATATCATTCGTTGATATTTCATTCACCTTCGCATTTCCCATTTATATCATTCGTTGATATTTCATTCACCTTCGCATTTCCCATTATATCATTCGTTGATATTTCATTCACCTTCGCATTTCCCATTATATCATTCGTTGATATTTCATTCACCTTCGCATTTCCCATTTATATCATTCGTTGATATTTCATTCACCTTCGCATTTCCCATTTATATCATTCGTTGATATTTCATTCACCTTCGCATTTCCCATTTATATCATTCGTTGATATTTCATTCACCTTCGCATTTCCCATTATATCATTCGTTGATATTTCATTCACCTTCGCATTTCCCATTTATATCATTCGTTGATATTTCATTCACCTTCGCATTTCCCATTTATATCATTCGTTGATATTTCATTCACCTTCGCATTTCCCATTTATATCATTCGTTGATATTTCATTCACCTTCGCATTTCCCATTTATATCATTCGTTGATATTTCATTCACCTTCGCATTTCCCATTTATATCATTCGTTGATATTTCATTCACCTTCGCATTTCCCATTTATATCATTCGTTGATATTTCATTCACCTTCGCATTTCCCATTTATCATTCGTTGATATTTCATTCACCTTCGCATTTCCCATTTATATCATTCGTTGATATTTCATTCACCTTCGCATTTCCCATTTATATCATTCGTTGATATTTCATTCACCTTCGCATTTCCCATTTATATCATTCGTTGATATTTCATTCACCTTCGCATTTCCCATTATATCATTCGTTGATATTTCATTCACCTTCGCATTTCCCATTTATATCATTCGTTGATATTTCATTCACCTTCGCATTTCCCATTTATATCATTCGTTGATATTTCATTCACCTTCGCATTTCCCATTATATCATTCGTTGTTGATATTTCATTCACCTTCGCATTTCCCATTTATATCATTCGTTGATATTTCATTCACCTTCGCATTTCCCATTTATATCATTCGTTGATATTTCATTCACCTTCGCATTTCCCATTTATATCATTCGTTGATATTTCATTCACCTTCGCATTTGATTCTACAGTTTCAAAAAAAAAAAAAACTAAAATGTTTATTATTGCAATTGAATAGAAAAGGATAAATGTGTTTGTTTTTCAGTGATCCCCATTTGGGACTTTTCCAAAAATTTATAATTTCCAAAATAATTCATATATGAAGAAAATTTAAATACTATATATTATTCTAACTCCTAAGAAACCTGGCAAAGCCAAAAAATATGAGTAAAAAAATTTGACAGTTAACGGGTAAAGGGCAACAGCAAAAATATAATAATTTCCAATCTCAGGTAGTGTACAGGTGGGGTTGTTATAGTGTTGGACAGATATCTTGTGATATCTGTTCCACCTCTATATATTCTAAATTCAAAATGCCATCTTATCATTACAAAATGGTAAATCTTTTGTCTAAAATTGCAGCCAAACAGATAATATCACCAATTTGCAAAATCAAAAGAAACATTGTTTCCTTGGTTTGATTGGAATGACCAACCACCACCAGGTGTCTCTCATCTTTGAAATGTATTTTTCATAGAATATTATTAATGCTGCAAACAATAAGCTCCATCTTTATCTTTTATTTTGCATCCAATTCTATAGAATCCTTCACAGGACATTTTCTTATTTACAAGAAATTCATCTTAGAGTTCAAAAGAAGTGTTTTGAGCTCAGACATTGCTTTTGGCTTTTCCCCTGCGTTTCGATACGTTTTCCTTCTGGTAGCATTTCAAAGAGATGTTTGGAAGCTTTTGAAGTTGGAATTCTTTGATATCAACTGCAATTTTAGAGAAACTTTTCCCCGTTTGATGTTTATCTTCCATAGTGATCAACCTGTTTAGGCTTATTTGGATATATTTAGCTAGATTGCAGTGTATTGAGTCCCTGTTCATCATTTGCTTTCCTGATCTACATCGGCCTCAGAATGGTGAGAAGCTTCCTTGTTTTTATCCATCAGGCTTCTTGAGCTGTTCCATCTTCCATCCAAAGAGACAAACTTTACAGCAATGCTGGCACTGGTGGACCAATGTACATAAGAATTTTATTTTGAAAGCATAAAGTTAAGAACTAAGTATATGTGAATAAATATCAGCATCGTCCCCGTAACTTAGTGGTTCGGCAAAAGAGACCGATAGAATAAGTACCAGGCTTCCAAAGAATAAGTCCTGGGGCCAATTTGCTCGACTAAAAGGTGGTGCTCCAGCATGGCTACAGTCACATGACTGAAACAAGTAAAAGAGTAAAGAAAGTAAAGAGTATCATTAAAGCTCCCTTTTAAAATATGCTTACATAGGGGCAGATGAAATTTGTTGAGGCAGGGTTTTCTATGGCCAGATGCCCTTCTTGTTAGGTGATATCTCCCATGGGCAGATATCATAAAATATCTTTTTTATCTTAGAATATTGTTTGTCTAGACTTTCATAAATTTCATAATTCCAAGGTGTTTGTTGTATACCTCAAAATATACCTCATTCTGAACAAGGTCCTAGGTAATATTCTCCTTGTCCACCAGGATGTTAAAACATTTGTCAAATTCTAACTTTATTTTATGGTGCTAAAGTTTCTTCCTGAATGACTTGAGCTCATTCATGTACAGCAGATGGCCAACAAGCTAGTTTTTCTCACCTGCTAAACCTGAATTTCTTCTGTTATGTTTCTCAGTGGTATGAGCGCTAGACAGAAATATAGTGAGGCCAAGGATTCACTCTAGAAGATGGCTTAAACAACCATTGTCAATAATCTCTTTACTATTTTTATCATTATTCATTCCCTAAACAATGAAGAAATGAATAGAGGAGAGCAAGTTGCGGTGCAGGTAACCCATCAAGGAGAGAGCAGAAACCTTAAAAACTGATATTGTGTAGAGGGAAGTATTTGGTCCTGTTGAAGACAAATATCTTCCAGTTTCTGTCGCATGGTAAAATGTAGCCAGTCATCATCACCATCATCATCATCAAACATCCATTTTTCCATGCTGGCATGGGTTGGACATATTGACAAGAGTCAGGTGATTTGCAGAGTTGCATCAGACCCAAATGTCAGCTTTAGCATGGTTCCTGTGGCTGGATACCCTTCCTAAGGCCAACCGCTTTACAAAGTGTACTGGGTACTTTTCTTGTGACATCACACTAGTGACGTTGTCAAATAACTTGCAAGACAAAATAAAGAAATGAAAAGGACCCCTTGATATAATAAAAGAAGATCAGGTGTCTTGTTAGAGAGGAGATACCTGACTACCCTGTCTTGATTTCATGAGTTTTTAATTAAAATCTTCCACCAAACCTTAGTCACGATTTATGTTCCTAACATTAGATTAATGATAACTAAGTTATGTTACTAAATTCTTTTTGTTATATTTAAAATTAATTGAAAGAACCTCGGAGTATCTCAACAGAAATACGGTAATGAAAGGGTTACGAAAACAATCACACAACAACAAAGATAGACTTGCAGTTTATTCAATTGCTTTATGTGTCAGATGAGAGAAGCCCTGATAAGTGATGAGATGCTATCAGCTGCACCCAAGTCATGAAGAGGATGATAATAGAATGATTATGAGAGAATGATATGCCTTAAATATTTCTGTCTCCGAAGGTAATGAGATGTTAGAATTGTTAGCATGCCAGGTGAGATGCTTAGTTTTACATTCTGAGTTTAAATGCCTTTGAGGCTGACTTTGCCCTTCATCCTTTTGGAGTCGATAAAATAAGCGCCAGTCAAACACTGGGTTGATATGATCAACTTACCCCCTCCCCTGAAATTGCTGGCCTTGTGCCAAAATTTGAAACTGATATTTCTGTCACAGTTCCTCAGAGAACAAGCAGGTTTGCATAAACTATCAAAATCTTTCAAGTATCTCAGCTGCCCTCCAAATAATTATATCTCCTGAATTATTAAGCTCTATTAATAGTCAGCTGCACTTTTTAGAAACTGCTACTAACTGTCTCTTCTTAATTATCAGTTCTCAGTAGGATGGTAAGCTGCACTTTTTGAAATGCATTCAGCTGCATCGCTGGAGGAGGTTTTCAACCACTTCACCAAAGACAGTATTTCATCAACGTCTATTTAGATGTATCTGTGTGCACACGACAGCGTGTAACGGAAACCTAGCAACTGGACACCTCACCCACCCACCCACATCAAGAGTGTGATTACTATTAATAAAGTATATACATATATATACATATGTGCCTGTACCAAGTAAAAAGCACCCAGTACACTCGGTGAAGCGGTTGGTGTTATGAAGGGCATCCAGCTGTCGAAGCCAAACCAGGAGCAGACATTCGGACATGCCTCAGTCTTTTGTATTGTCGGCTCCTGTTAAGCCATCCAACCATTGCTAGAATGGAAAATAGACATTAACCGATCATGTTAATGATTGTGTGTGTGTGTGTGTGAGAGAGAGAGTTATTTTTTAATCAATGCTCTTAGTTATACTAATCTGTAATAAATCTATGTGCCCCGCTTATAATTAAGGGGTTTCTTACTCAAAAGTCCTCTCTTTAGCTCAGGGGTCAGCAACAGGGTGGCCATGGACCTTTGCTAAAAGTTTTCCTAAAGTTTAATGTATTTCAATGTATTTAAGCAATTTAAGGCTTCTAGAAGGTCTTCTGTGTCATCAGGATTTGTTTAATACATATTGCCAACATTATGAAGGCGTGTGGCTTAGTGGTTAGGGCGTTCAGCTCATGAATGTAAGGTCATGAGTTCAATTCCTGAGCAAAACAATTTATTTCATGTTGCTCCAGTCCACTCACCTGGCAAAAATGAGTAGTACCTGTATTTCAAAGGGCTGGCCTTGTTACACACTGTGTCACGCTGAATCTCCCTGAGAACTACATTAAGGGTACACATGTCTGTGGAGTGCTCAGCCACTTGCCCGTTAACTTCACAAGCGAGCTGTTCCATTGATTGTATCAGCTGGGACTCTCATCATCATAACCCATAATGGGTCAATTGGACCCTGGTTGAGAACCACAGTTCTAACCCATGCTAATATGGAAAATGGACATTAAATGGTGATAAGCTTATAACCTACAAAATCCAAACCAAAACACAGGAATGGAAGTGTGACAATTTCAAAGACTGGAGTTGATTTATAAAGGCTTATATCTTTCCTTTTTTTTTAATATAAATATTTGTTTTTATAGGCAGTTGAGTAAGACATGTGTACTCTAGAGCAAGTTTTCTCCAGCATGCTGCAGGTATTATTAAACTGTTTAAACAGATACACCCCAGTGTAACAAATACCCAACTTTATATAATTCTCCAGAGTTAGTCTGGTTTATGATCTGCTAAAGTCTGTTGAATATCTCAAGAGAATTATTTGTTTGAGGATAAAGTTTCATATTTGAGTTGCCTTAGTTTTTCTGTCAGGTCGAAGGTTTGTATACAATCTTACAATATTTCTGAATTAATGATTTTTATCTGTTATTTAGCACATGACCTCACGACATTATGTGAACTTTAACCCAGAGATTAGAAATTTAATTTATGAATTTCGGAGGTTTTTTTAGTCTCGGTGGAATGCAGCTTTTAAAGTTTTTGCATAGAGACTAATTAATGTACTAAAAATGTCTAAAATTACATAACGAGTGACGAGGTTTTTAGTCTGCAGCCTCATAATTTTGGGAGGAACTACATCCTCAACATTTTCTTTGTAGGTGAAGGCATGGCTGTGTGGTTAAGAAGCTCACTTTGTGATCATTTAGTTTTTGGTTCAGTCCCACTGTGCGGCACCCCAGGCAAGTGTCTACCATTACAGCCCCAGGCCAACCAATGCCCTGTGAGTAGATTTGCTTGGCAGAAACTGTGTGGAAGCCCATTGCATTCATAATTTTCTTCATCAAGAATATTACTGACAGTAACTTCGAATTTTTTGCCAGTTAAGCCATCATCAGAAGCAGGCAGAAACTGGGTGAAATTTCAGAGCTGCTCTCAATGATACTCTTGTCTAATAAATGTGTACAAAAATGGAGAGTACCTCACCAAATTAATGTAAAAGTATCTTTTTATTATAACTGAACATAGAAACAAACATTAAAATACACACACACACACACACACACACACACACACACACACACACACACACACACACACACACACACATACTATAGTGTTTGTTTATATGTTCAATTGTAATAAAAAAACATACATACATATTTCGTTTTGGGATTTGGTTTTCAAGATTCTTTATGTGAGTTCATGTATTGAAGCATTTTCTGTTGTGTCTGGGGAGAGTCATTCTCTGGAGAGAAAGGCACTAAAAGAGAATGACTCTCCCCAGACACAACTATATATATATATATTATATATATATGCTTTCAGTGCAAATAGTTTTTTTTTTATTACGGCACCATGATTTACAATCCCGTAAATAATAATAATGTATTTTTATATAAGCGTAAAGCTTACAGCGATCACCGTGCAATGATCAAGGAAAATAGTCTAATAAAGGGGCATATAAGCCCTTGACAGAAAAAAAGAAGACTTTCCTATCTGCAAGAAAGCCTTTTTTCTGTCAAGGGCTTATATGCCCCTTTATTAGACTATTTTCCTTGATCATTGCACGGTGATCGCTGTAAGCTTTGGGCTTATATAAAAATACTATATATGTATGTATGTATGTGTGTATGTATGTATGTGTGTATATGTATGTATGTATGTATATGTATGTATGTATGTATGTGTGTATGTATCTGTATTTTCCCCCACCACCATTTGACAACCAAAGTTGGTTTGTTTATATTCCTGTAACTTAACAGTTCAGCATAAGAGTCCGATAGACTAAGTACCAGACTTAAAAACAAGTCCTTGGATTGAATTGTTTGCCTAAACCTTTCAAGGCAGTGCTCCAGCATGGCTGCAGTTGAAAAACTGAAACAAATAAAAGATAAAAGACCAAGGGTTAGGGTGCTGCACCCATGATTACAAGACCCCTAGTTTGACCCCTAGATCAGAGTTGTATTCTTCATTTCCCATTGCTCCAGTTCAGTCAGCTGTAAGCAAATAGCCCTGCAAATGGACTAGCTACTTGTCCAGGGGTAATGTTGTGATCTCAGCCACTTCTATGCCATGGGAACTGGGCAACTGGTCCTATAAGCCCTAGGACTTGAGACAACAATGTCCAAAGATTGATGAGGATATGTCTCTTTAGGGTCTGAGTTCAAATGCCTTTTGTCTTTTCAGGGTTGATATGAAAGTTGATTGAAATGTCTATAGCCCCACACACCATTACACACAGATAGAGAGATCAAGGCTAATTGGCTAGATATTGTTGCCAAGAACCACTTTGAATACATCATTACACATGGAAAGAGAGATCAATGCTAACATGCCAGATATTGTTGCCAAGAACCACTATGAAAAAAATACTTTCTAACTGTCATATCAATCCCTACAGATATCAGTGTATCTCTGTGAAACAGTGGAACTCTCAAAATACAAAGATTTGGAAATAGAGATAACCCAAATGTGTAGCTTGAAGATAGAAAGAATCCCTAAAAGATGATTTAGGTATGGCCAAAAACATACATAAAAATACATAACCAAAACCCTAGGACTTTGATTGGCTTTGAATTGGCCTGAAGTTATAGCAGAAGGCACTTACCCAAGGTGGCACACAGTGGGACTGAATCCCAAACCATGTGGTTGGGTAGCAATCATCTTAACCACACATCCACACACATCATTATTATCATAAAACTGTTTAAGATGCAAATATTGTACCACAGCCATCATCAAGCTGAAATGTAGAACAGATAAATTTGTTATAAACTGTTTTCTCTTTATTGATAATATTTTCCTCCAAAGAAGTCTACTTCCTAGAAACGCTGGCTTCTGAATTTCACATATGAAAGGTTTACTTGGCACTTTTTCAAGTTTTCTATTTTCCAATGTTTCTATAATTACAGACGACGTTTGTGCGTCCATATTTCTTTCACTTCTTTGCTATTTCTATTTCCCTGGATTTATATTTGGAGAAGGGGAGAGCTTGTGGCTTAGTGGTTAGGCTGTTGAACTCATAATTGTAAGATTGCGGTTTTGATTCCCAGACTGGGCAGTGCATTGTGTTCTTGAGCAAGACACTTCATTCCATGTTGCTCCAGTTCATTCAACTGTAAATGGATGTCAGTATTAGGTGGAAAGTTAGCCTTGGAATGGACCAGCATTCTGCTGCAGGGAATTGGGTGTAATCTTAACCCTTTTGTTACCATATTTCTGTTGAGATGCTCTGTGTTTCCTTCAATTAATTTTAAATAAAAAATAATAATAATAATGAAATTATTGTATATAGTGCTCAGGTGCACCACAACTAAATATAACAAAGAATTTCATAAGCTAGTTTTAGGAACATAAATTGTGACTAAGTTTTGGTGGCAGATTTTAATTCAAAACTTATGGAAACAAGACATTTGTACTACAGAGCCAAAAGCGGTTTCAGCCAGGTTGGTATTAAAAGGGTTAATCTCTTAAATGCCATGTAAATCAGATTAATTTCCAGCCTTATGAGTCCTGGGGTGAATAACAGGCCAAAGAAGCGGATATATGGAGAGGAATTTCAACTTCCTTCACAGAGATGTTATTGTTTGTTGAGCAAGCTACGGCCGGCATTTTGTCGGTCACAGTGATGAGGGATCCAGTCAATCCAACCAACAAAACATGCAAGTGGCTGAGCACTCCACAGACACATGGACTCCTAATGTAGTTCCCAGAAGAGGTTCAGCATAATAAAGAATGTGACAGGCTGGCCCCTTTCAATTACAGGTTCCACTCATTTTTGCCAGGTGAGGTATCAAGCTGTTGGACCAGGTGATGAAGGTTACGGAGAGGGTCATAGCCCAACTAATTAGAGAGAGAGTTAGTTTAGATGAGATGCAGTTTGGGTTTGTGCCAGGGAAAAGTACTACTGATGCTATATTCCTGGTAAGGCAGCTGCAGGAGAAATACCTAGCCAAAGATAAGCCCCTGTACCTGGCTTTTGTTGACATGGAGAAAGCCTTCGACAGGGTCCCCCGATCCCTTATCTGGTGGGCAATGAGAAAACTAGGGATAGATGAATGGTTAGCGAGAGCTGTGCGGGCCATGTATAGGGACACTGCTAGTAGGGTGAGGGTTGGAAATGAGTACAGTGAAGAATTCCGGGTAGAGGTAGGGGTCCACCAAGGCTCAGTACTCAGCCCCCTCCTATTTATCATAGTCCTCCAGGCAATAACGGAGGAATTCAAGACAGGATGCCCTTGGGAGCTCCTCTATGCTGATGACCTTGCTCTAATTGCTGAGTCGCTATCAGAACTGGAGGAGAAGTTTCAGGTGTGGAAACAAGGATTAGAATCGAAGGGCCTCAGAGTCAATCTAGCTAAAACCAAAGTCGTAATCAGTAGGAAGGTAGACAAATCACAAACACCTTCAGGTAGATGGCCCTGCTCGATCTGTAGAAAAGGTGTAGGTAGAAACTCTATAAGATGCACCAAGTGTAAGCTATGGACACATAAGAGATGCAGCAATGTCAAAGGAAGGCTAACTAGGAAGATGGTTTTTGTATGTGGCAGATGCTCAGGAACAATAAACACTGAAAATGCTCTGAGACCAACTTCCGTCACTTTCCAGGGAGAAACACTAGAAATAGTTGATAGTTTCCGTTACCTAGGTGACCAAGTCAGCAGCGGGGGTGGGTGTGCTGAAAGTGTAACTGCTAGAGTAAGAATAGCTTGGGCAAAGTTCAGAGAGCTCTTACCTCTGCTGGTGACAAAAGGCCTCTCGCACAGAGTGAAAGGCAGACTGTATGATGCGTGTGTACGAACAGCCATGCTACATGGCAGTGAAACATGGGCCATGACTGCTGAGGATATGCGTAAGCTCGCTAGAAATGAAGCCAGTATGCTCCGGTGGATGTGTAATGCCGGTACTCACACTCGGCAGAGTGTAAGTACCTTGAGAGAAAAGCTGGACCTAAGAAGCATCAGTTGTGGTGTGCAAGAGAGACGTTTGCGCTGGTATGGTCATGTGGCGAGAATGGATGAAGATAGTTGTGTGAAAAAGTGCCACACCCTAGCGGTTGAGGGAACCTGTGGAAGAGGCAGACCCAGGAAAACCTGGGACGAGGTGGTGAAGCACGACCTTCGAACTTTAGGTCTCACTGAGGAAATGACTAGAGACCGAGACCTCTGGAAGTGTGCTGTGCGCGAGAAGACCCGGCAGGACAAGTGAGTCCACAACCCGTGGCCTTCTACATGGGATGGAGCCAGCCTACGTATGCATACCTTCCCTTCTTGGGACACAAAACTCTACTTGTGAAGACGTGTTGAGGCAAGTGAGGATCAGAATCGAAATCGATCAATGGAAATTGCGGATGTGCTACCAGTGCCGGTGGCATGTCGAAACTCTGCTTGTGAAGACCCATTGAGGCAAGTGAGGATCAGAATCGAAATCGATCAATGGAAATCGATCAATGGAAATTGCAGATGTGTTACCAGTGCCGGTGGCATGTAAGAGAACTTTCCGTTTCGCGACCGTTGCCAGCACCGCCCCGTTTCGTGTCCGTTGCCAGCCTCGCCTGGCCCTCGTGCCGGTGGCACATAAAAAGCACCATCCGTTCGTGGCCGTTTGCCAGCTCTGTCTGGCACCAGTGCGGGTGGCACGTAAAAAGCACCCACTACACTCACGGAGTGGTTGGCGTTAGGAAGGGCATCCAGCCGTAGAAACACTGCCAGATTTGACTGGGCCTGATGAAGCCTTCTGGCTTCACAGACCCCAGTAGAACCGTCCAACCCATGCTAGCATGGAAAACGGACGCTAAATGATGATGATGATGATGATGATGAGTTGATGGGAGCAACATGAAAAAAAGTGTCTTGCTCAAGGACACAGCACACCACTGGAAATTGAACCCCTGACCCTAGAATTGTGAACCAAATACCCTAACCACTTAGCTACACACCTTAAATCATCATCAACATCATCGTTTAATGTCTGCTTTCCATGCTAGCAAGGGTCAGACGATTTTGACTGAGGGCTGGCGAACCAGATGGCTGCACCAGGCCCCAATCTGATCTGGCAGAGTTTCTACAGGTGGCTGCCCTTCCTAACGCTAACCACTCCGAGAGTGTAATCCAGAGTTAAAATGTGTAAAAAACATACAATATGTGCAGAGATAGTTCAATTCCTTGTAACCCACTCTTCTAGGTTAAATATGCCATTTCCTTTACCAAAACAAATGGTTATTATGGTTTGGATGAAGAGTTTGGAATTTCTAGAATGTTTCTAAACAATCAAATTCAGTTACACCCAGGCCCCAGTTTTCATTCTAACCATTCCTGAACCCCTTCAATTTCATTCTTCAAATAAAATATGACATGTGTGTGTTTCAGTAAATTTTGAAGTTCAAGAATTTGTGGAAGTCTTTTTAAAGTAACCAGTTTTTTTTCATCCATTATTAATTAAACTGTTTTTGGAAACATAACAAATGGTTCCTACACGTAATTATGATGATGTAAGGTGTTTAATTAAACATGATCATTTGCAAATGTGGGGCTTTGAGTCATAAAGCAAAAGGTGGTCTTGGGTGGGGAGGGTGTTATTAGAATAGTCTAGAGAACAAAATGAGAACATAAAATACACACACACACAAATCATCCTCATTTCTAATGTCCCCTTTTCCATGCTTGCAAGGATCAGATGGAATTTGTTGAGGCAGATTTCCTACAACTGGATGCTCTTCCTGTTGCTAACTCTCACCTACTTCCAAATAAGGTAATATCTCCCCCATGACTAAACATGGTTTCACAGAATACTGGAAATGAAGGACACCACTTACATGACAGTGACACTCGTTTACAACTACTATCATGTGAAGTCAGGCAAGGAGACAGTAACACACACTTCTTGATAAAGAAATAGGCACAGGCGTGGCTATATGGTAAAGAAGCTTGCTTCCCAACCACATGGTTCCAGGTTCAGTCCCACTGGTGGCATCTTGGGCAAGTGTCTCTTGGGCAAGTGTCTTCTACTATAGCTTCAGGCCAACCAAAGCCTTGTGAGTGGATTTGATTGATGGAAAGTGAAAAAAGCTCATAGTGTGTGTGTGTGTATATATATATATATATATATGTACATTATATACAAAATTAAGAGGAATGACCACTAAGGTGGACTCCTAATATGCTAAATATAGATGTCAAATTGCCATTACCACGAAGAATGTGTTCTCAAGGAAAATTTCAGCAAAACACTAAAATGTAAAAATGAGCAAGACAAATGAAAATACAGGAAATAAAAAACGATTACCAATGTACCATGATTTCACTTGTTAATATTTATGTATGTAAATATCTGCAAGATCATCAGCGTAGTCTGTCGTTTACAAAACACAATTTCCAGAACTAGACACAGAACGCTATATATATATGGTATTAGCTGGTGTTTTCAAAGCGATGAATAGCTTTTTGCTGAAACCATGGTTCGCTTTGTTCTCTTACTTTAATATCATCTTATAATCATCTCATAATAATTACTTTTATGACTCTTATTACTACCTCAATCCATCTAAATGTATATATTTGTCGTTACCTGTCATAAAAAGCCTTTCTTTATTTGCAATGTGCATTTTCGTTGATTTTTCATATTTTACCCTTACATTTCCACGTGTATCTTTATTTTCTTTTTGTAACATATTTCTACTATATATATATATATATATATATATATATATATATATAATATAAGGGATATTAGCCAACTGAATATGGCTAGGGACAGGGCAGGGTGGTGGGGGTGTCACTGTTGCATTTAGCCCCAGGCGAACATCGTCACCAGATAGGCCGATGCCATCACGGCGTCCTCTATCTTGCAAGAGGACGCCGTGATGGCGTCGGCCTATCTGGTGACGTTGATGTTCGCCTGGGGCTAAATGCAACAGTGACACCCCCACCACCCTGCCCTGTCCCTAGCCATATTCTGTTGGCTAATATCCCTTATATTATGGAGCAGTCACTGTCTATATCTCATTTAGAGAATTATTATATATATATATATATATATATATATATATATATATATATATATATATATATATAAATATATATATGTTCATCATCGTCATTTAACATCCGCTTTCTATGCTGTCATGGGTTGGACAGCTTGACTGAGGACTGGCAAGCCAGGAGGCTGTACCAAGCTCCAATCTGATAGGTAGATATGTATGTATGTATTTGTATGCCTGTGTTTGTTGCCTTGCCATCGCTTGACAACCGATGTTGGTGTGTTTACATCCCAGAAACTTAACAGTTTGGTAAAAGAGACCGCTAGAGTAAGTACCAGGCTTACAAAGAATAAGTACCGGGGTCAATTTCTTTGACTAAAGGCGGTGCTCCAGCATGGCCACAGTCAAATGACTGAAACAAGTAAAAGTATCAACAACAAGTACAACAACAAAAGCCATAATAGTTCCACTGAGGATTAAGGACAAGAACGGTTAGCAGTGTCATTTGGCATTTGCAGTGTGGCGTTTTGGTAAGGAATTACCTGACATAATAGACAATGGAATGGAATTCTAGTCATTCACCACCATCCCCCATCATGCATTGCACCCCCCCTACAACTGTTGCTATCACCACCACCACCACCATAACTAGCACACTGCCACCAGCACCACCAGCACCACCACTACCACCACCATAACTAGCACATTGCCATTAGCACCACCAGCCCCAGTATCAGCATCACCACCACCACCATCACCATCACCACAACTAATACACTGCCACCTCCCTCCTCCCCACTTATTTCACCCTCACAAGCAAGTGGAAGAAAAGCTCTGCAAAGTTAATCAGCCTGCTAGACATAGCAGCCAAATCTTTCTGAAATCACAACCTACTGTCTTACAAAAATAAAAAAGGGATAATGTTATCCTGTGTTGGTTCCCTGCATGTAGAAAAAGAAACCAGGATGGTCATGGTTGGAATGGCTTCAATCACGGCTGACTTGGGGCTAAATAACAATAACAACCGCCTCACCATCGCAATGTGAGCCTTAACCAGCACTTCTCCATGACTACCATCGCTATGGCAATGAAATAAATGCCAACAACTTTACTTCCCCCTTTACTCACAAAATACCAACTCTACACCCCCCTCCACCACCACCGCCATTACCACCTCCATTAGCACCTCCAACACCACCACCTCCACCTTTAGCACTTTCATCACCACCACCACCACCACCATTAACACCTCCATAAGTACCAATGCCACCTTTTATTGTTGCAAACATCATCCCCACCACCAAACACACAACCACATGCATAGAAATTCCTCAATGCTAACAGTTAGTAGTAACTCTCTCCATCCTCCTGCACCCCCCCTTCAATTCTATAACTATCAGTAGCACTATTTACACACACACACTCACTCACATACACACACACACACACACCCTCACTCACACACACACACACAAACCCTCATTCACACGCACACATACATACACCCTCACTCACCCCACCTCAAACCCTCAAACCCCTTCCCTGCATCCCTCCCTCCTGCTCGTGCACATATCCTGTTGCACAGCCAGCAACTACACCAGAAGGCAATCGTAAACTCAGTTATATTCCAATTCCTTTTTATTCGTGGTGCCATTACAAACATCGTTGCCACCAGTGACATCATCACCAACACTAAACCCTGCCACGAACACGACTTGTTGAACAACAAAAATATCCTAAACACCAACAGCATGACTGCTAAGATGACAAAAAACTACCAGTTTCATATTTCGTGAAGAGATTAAGGATGTTGCACAAATTTGTAATTACCAAAAAAAAACAAACAAACTAAGATATACAAAAAGATACAGTCTTCTTCCATGAAATAAAGCCGGGTTTTCTATTAATTAAGAACAACATTTGGTAATGTATTTATGGATCTATGAAATTAAAAGTTAAAATGTTACGTCCTACAATCTGCCAGGCCAACAGATCAACACTAAAGACTTCCATGTAATGATTGCTACATGAAGGTTACATTAAAGAGGTGAGGTTTTGTATTGTCTTTCCCTGACATGTGATGGGATTAGGATTAAATATTAGTTTTGTGTCTTATCAGATCCTGGCCTTTGGATTATAGTTATCTATGTGAATTAATAAACTCCTGTAACTTACCCAACAACATCCTTCCCTTGTTCACTTCCTATCTACTGTTTTGTCATTCCCATTCTGCTGTTCAGCTCTGTCAGTCATCTCCTACTCTCCCTCCAAATTCAGTGTTCTCTAGCTCCACTTGATCACTCCTACCTTCTAAAATATGAGTGTAGTCATGTTGCTTCTCTATAGCAAGAAATTTATTCTGCTCTGGCCTTTTTCTTTCATAATTTTATCCATCTTTTGCACCTCATCTCTTAGCATAAAGTTGCCCCTAATAGTCTTACAAACTGCACATGCCGATGACATGAAAACAG
>NC_043003.1:814747-819747 GCF_006345805.1 Octopus sinensis
TTCATAGAGCTTGACATCTATACACATACACACACAGACACACTTGTACATACACATATACACTCACCATACAACATATATACAAGTGTGTTTGTGTGTGTTCAAGAACATTCTGTATAACATGTGACCTGACATTTTCATTAAGTGGAACAATGGATTTGTGTATGTGTGACTCCCTGCCTGGCTGTTGTTCTCCCATCATGTACACTTATGTATGTATGTGTGTGTGTGTGCGTGCATTGTACCCTGTCCCCACCCCATAAACGTTTTCAGTTGTAACTGTTTTAATGGAAACCTTTCATCTTAATACAGAGTGAAAGATGCAACTCAGCACCTTATTAAAACCTTAACACATTCTCAAACCATTGACCACGTTTGAATTTGTAGACAAGAATAAAAACGCTGTTTCCATTTTCTTTTTCTTTATTTCATTTCGCAATTATTTCTCGTTAACTTTGTCAATGTTCAGCCACCTCATTACATGAAATATGTTAACACAAATTTAATTATTTCTTTATATTTCAGATGGCATTTCTGCGTTATTCATTTCCTATGAAATTCTAACGACACAGTCCTCCAGTCACTAGGAACTTGTCAAACCATCAAACACATGCCATCATTTAATGTCCCTTTTCCATGCTGGCATGGGTTGAACAATTCAACAGGAGCCAGCAAGTTAAAGGATTGCCTTAAGCTCCAAGATCTGCTTCAGCATGGTTTCTACAGTTGGTTGTCCTTCCTAATGCCAACCATTTTACCAAGTGTACTGGGTGCTTTTTACATGATTCTGGCACCAGTGAAGTTACCAAATAACCTGCAAGACAAAACCATCAACTTAACATTAAAAAAAGGACGAGATTAGACAATAATAACTCGCCATGGCGTAGCAGACAAGAAGCTGCATGGAATATGATCAGGGACTAAAATCTTACACTACCAGGTGGATTTTGGGTGAGATCAAGAATAACAGTTCTCAAACAGCAAAATTCCAAGAAGTAATCCCCAGAATATTTGTGAGAATTTTTGCCTTCATGTTTCTTTGATGAATTTCTCTTTGAGCTGAAGAAATAAAACACCTTTGACCTGGTCAAAAAATGGAAAAGAAAATGGAAACAATGTCTTTATTCTTTTATACAAATCCAAGCCTGATCAATGGTTTGATAATGTGCTAGGGTTTTAACCCTTTCATTACTGTATTTCTGTTGAGATGCTCTGTGTTTCTTTCAATTACTTTAAATATAACAAAGAATTTAGTAAAATGACTTAGTTATCATTAAGCTAGTTTTAGGAACATAAATTGTGACTAATGTTTGGTGGAAGATTTTAATTCAAAACTTTTGAAAACAAGACATTTGTATTCAGAGCCAGAGGCAGTTTTAGCTGGGTTGGTATTGAAAGGATTAATAAAGGGTGCTGAGTTTCAACTTTCACTCTATAGAAAGGTTTTCATTAAAACGGTTCCAACTGAAAGTTGTTCTGCTTCATGATTTACTTCCAGCTTTTAACATTTGCCCAGGAACCAGAAATATATACTGTCTGCATTTATTTTTTACTTGTTTTAGTCGTGGACTGTGACCATGCTGGGGCATTACCTCGAAGGGTTTTTAGTTGAACAAATCAAGCCCAATACTTGCATATTAAGCCTGGTACTAATTCAATCGGTCTAAGTTATGGGGACATAAACTGATTGTCAGTCAGTAGTGGATGACAAAAACACACACACACACAGACACACACACGTGCACGCACGTGCTAGTTTACAGTTCCATTAAGATAGGATCAACAATATGGCATAGTGGTTAAGAGCACGGGCTACAAACCCAAGATTACCAGTTTGATTCCAGGCAGTGACCTGAATAATAATAATAATAATAATAATAATAATAATAATAATAATAATAATAATAACAACATTGAAAAATACCTTAGGAATGAGAACCCAGGTTCAAAATTTCCCCAAGACACCTGATGAAGGCTGGAGGGTATATCAGCCGAAACATTGTGTTAACAACAAACAAGATGAGGACAAATATCCATCAAATGTAAATAATGTAAATAATTCCTCATTTCTTGAATATAGAACTGAGCAAAAAAGCACTCCATCTGGTGAGAGATAAATGCCATTTATTGTAGACAGTATAAAGGAGAAGAGCCGCAAATAGTTTCTTGCCGTGAAGATACGTGGCCAGGAAGGCTTTTCTAATGTGCCGTGTGTCTCTAAGCGATATTTGGGCTCTGAGTGCATGGTCGGTTCTGTTTGAAAATCAGGAGTAATGTGATGGCAAATGATGACATAAAATGATTGCTGCATACAAATAAGGACCAGGTTGAATTTGTGTCTAAACTCCATATTTAAATGCAAGGAAGTGATGGTTGCCTGAATGAGAATTGGCTGAAGGCAACGTATTAGTCAAGATGGTATGTGGAGATTAGAATGTGAGTGTATTTCTCCCTGGTTTTCAGTGTTCGTTTGTTTATGTCCCCGTAACTTCATGGTTTTGTGTATTTCTCCTGAACTGTTTTTCAATCAGTGTTGGTTTATTTATGTCCCCGTAACTCAGCTGTTTGGCAAAAGGGGCCAGTCATGCCAGATATATAGGGTGGTAGTAATACAAAAAAAAACCCAGAATCCATTTCTTTGCTAATTGTCCCCATCACCATCAACATTGCTGTTATCATCATCATCATCATCATCATCGCTTAATAGTCTTTAGTATGAAACATATTAACCCTCAGCCTCCCTGCTCCCCCTTCGTCACCCCCCTCCCATTCTTTCTACTTAACAGCATCTGCAAAGTATAACCAATATATTAGTAATATGGAATGGCTTCATACAGAGCCAACCTAAATAACACACACACATAAGTGCACATTACATGTATATATGTATGTATGTATATATATTTGTATTCATATATGTATATATATACACACACACACATATGTATACACATGCACACAGTGTGTATATATATATATATATATATATATATATATATGTATATACATAAACACACATATGTATATATATATATATATAAACACACATATATATATATATATATATATACACACACACATATGTACATATGTATATACACATGTACATATGTATATACACACATATATATACGTATACACACATACATATGTGTATATACACACACACATCTTAATTAATCAGGATTCAGAGTAGAACTACCATGCTGATGAGGAAATAGCTAATTAAAATAGCAATCTTTGTGGGGCGATTGGTAGGCGGGGTATGAGTGAGGGGGGGGGGGGCAGCACATGTAGCGTATGTATTTCATGCATATACTCGCATGCACATACACACACACACATATATATATACATGAACACGTAGCACACAAATCTATATATGCACACTTACAGGTACATTTGCACACATTTACACATATATATACATACATTGTGTATGTATGTGAGTGTGTGTGTATGTGCTCTTTTATTCTTTTATTTGTTTCAGTCAGTTGACTGTGGCCATGCTGCAGCACCGCCTTAAAGAGTTTAGTCACAGAAATCGACCCCAGAACTTATTCTAATGGTCCCTTTTGCTGAACCACCAAGTTACAGGGACATAAACACACCAGCATCGGTTGTTAAGAGATGGTGAGGGGGACAAACAGACACACAAACACATAAATATATACATATATATATGATGGGCTTCTTTTCAGTTTCCATCTACCAAATCCACTCACAAAGCTTTGGCTGGCCTGGGGCTATAGTAGAAGACACCTGCCCGAGGTGCCACGCAATGGGACTGAACCAGGAACCATGTGGTTGGGAAGCCAGCTTCTTACCACACAGCCATGCCTACGCCTATATATATATATATGTGTGTAATATATCTTGATTAATTAGGATGTGTGTGTGTATATACACAAATGTATGTGTGTATACGTATAAAATGCACCATCCGAACGTGGCCGATGCCAGTGCCGCCTCAACTGGCTTCTGTGCCGGTGACACGTAAAAAGCACCGTTCGAACGTGGCCGATGCCAGCGCCGCCTTGGCTGGCTTCCGTGCCGGTGGCACGTAAAAAGCACCGTCCGAACGTGGCCGATGCCAGCGCCACCTTGGCTGGCTTCCGTACCAGTGGCACGTTAAAAGCACCAACCGATCGTGGCCGATGCCAGACACCCCTGGCACCTGTGCTGGTGGCACATAAAAAGCACCCACTACACTCGCGGAGTGGTTGGCGTTAGGAAGGGCATCCAGCTGTAGAAACACTGCCAGATCAGACTGGAGCCTGGTGCAGCCCCTGGCTTCTCAGACCCTGGTCGAACCGTCCAACCCGTGCTAGCACGGAAGATGGATGTTAAACGATGATGATGATGATGATGTGTATATATAGTATACTATAGAGCTTCATGTTTCACAGGATAAAGAAAACGTTATAAGACTTGTGCTAAGCGGTATATACATGCATACACATGTTCCTATGTGTGTATATCGTTCTGTTGCCGTTTGACTCCCTTCCACACGGCTTAACAACCAGTGTTGGTGTGTTTACGTCCCTGTAACTTAGTGGATCAGCAAAAGTGAACGAAAGAACAGGCACTGAGCTGAAAAAGAAAGTAAATAACGGTGGGGGGGGGGGCGATTTTTCCGACTCAACTTCCTCAAGGTGGTGCTCCAGCATGGCCGTAGTCCAATGACTGACACTAGTAAAAAGGAACACAAACAAACACACACACACACAATCAGAAAAATTGAAATAAGTTTACATAATTAAAATTGATTATTTCCTTCAAAATAACAAAGAATGGTGTCACAAGAATTGGTTTCTAGGCTGCTGCTGCTGCTGCTGCTGGTTAAGTGTGATGGTGTTAGAGAGTAGTTGAGATCATAGTGGTGGTGGGTGGTGGAGGGTGACGCTGTTGGTGGTGGGGGAGTGTTGCAGTTTGTGGAGGTGGGGAAAGTAACAAAGATAGGTGGTGGGGGTGGGTGATGAGGATACCTTGAGGGGAGA
>NC_043003.1:824747-842247 GCF_006345805.1 Octopus sinensis
AAAAAACCAAGAGAAATAACCCATTCGCCTCTGGAAGGAATCCTCATATATATCCAAGGGAAATAACCCATTTGTCCCTGGAAGGGATCCTTATATATAACCAAGGGAAACAACCCATTCATTTTCCTAAATTATTTAGCAAAAATGAAATTGAGTATGCTTATTTCTTAGTATTTGAACTGTTAGAGTTATTTTCACAATTTATCCAGTACAACCTTTAAACAAGTAAATAGTATTTTCCTAAACAATAGATCCACTTATTTTGGTTAGTGACTTATTCATGAATATACCAACACTAGCACCGCTGAGGGTAATATTCTCTGGGAATGCACAAAAGCACAATTATTTCTGTGGGAGGTTTTGGAACATAACACCTGTGATACTCAAGTAATTACTGTGTGTGTGTGTGTGTGTGTGTGTGTGAGGCGAGCTGGCAGAAATGTTAACATGCTGGGTGAAATGCTTAGAGGTATGTTGTCTGTCTTTAAGTTCTGAGTTCAAATTCCGCTGAGGTCAACTTTGCCTTTCCTCCTTTCAGAGTCAATAAATTATGTACCAGTTGCATACTGGGGTTGATCTAATCAACTGACACCTTCCCCCAAAATTTTAGGCCTTGTGCTTAGAGTAGAAAAGTACACACGTACACACACACACACACACACACACATACATACATATATATATGTACATACATACATACATGCACGGACAGACACATATGGGTTGTATGTGTGTGTGTGTGTGTGTTTCCCACACATCACTGCTTGACAACTAGTGTTGGCTTATTTAGGTCTCCATAACTTAGCAGTTCAACAACAGACACTGACAGAGTAAGTACCAGGCTTTAAAAAAAAGGAAGAACTGGTGTTGGTTTGCTTCGCTAAAACCCCTTGAAAGACATGGTCCCAGCATGGCTGCAATCCAATGACTGAAGCAAGCAAAAGACAGGGTCTCAGCTGGAACTGGACTGGCCAGGGGGGGGGGGCGATAAACAACAGCAACAACAACAACCAGGGCAGGAACAGCTGCAACAATAGCTATAACTGTTGAATCAACAATCATCATCATCATCGTCCTCATCAACGTCATCATTGTCGTTCTAATGTCGTCATCATGTTGTCATCATTGTCTTCATCGTCATCATCGTCTTCGTCGTCATCATCTTCGTCATCATCATGAGGATGATCATCTTTGTCCTCGTTATCATCATCATCATCATCTTCGTCATCATTATTGTCATCACCATGGTCATCATCATCATTGTCGTCATCATCAACAACAACAACAAAAACAGCAACAAGAATACTTTTGTCTGATTAATTTTTCGAATTGAATTGTTTGTGTCAATGAAATTAGTTTAATTAGGATTGTAAGGTGTAGGGGGGTGGCGGAGTGGGGGGTGGGCAAGGAGTAATATAACGGAAGGAGGGAGGGGGGTAGATAAGTGTAAAGGGTGGGTGGGGAGGGTGCAGACTAGAAGAGTGGGAGTGAGTGAGGAGGAGGAAGAGGAGGAGGGGGAGTTTGACAGAGAATCATTTAACGAAGAAATGAAGGAAAGATTTAATGAAGACAAAACAAACAATAAAAAGGAAAAAAAAAAGAAAGAAAGAAGTAAATCAACTTAAAGAAGCCATCTTAATGGTGTGGTGGTGGTTATGTTAACGATGATGATGGTGATGGTGGTTGTGGTGATGATGGTGGTGATGATGGTGGTGGTTGTGGTGGTGGTAGTGGTGGTGGTGGTTGTAGTGGTGTTGCTAGTGGTGATGCTTGTGATGATGGTGGCAGTGGTGGCAGTGATGCTAGTGATGATGATAATAATGGTGGTGATGGTGGTGGTGATGGTGGTGGTGGTTGTGGTGGTGGTGGTGGTGGTGGTGGTTTTTCTGGAATACCATTTTGATGTTTAGTGTTAAAAAATAAAAAATAAAAAAACAGGATTGTTAGAACAAACTGAAGAGAATACAGAATACTGCTTTTATCTTCCATCAGTTATTAGACTGCGGCCATGCTGGGGCACCACCTTCAAGAAATTTTTTATCCAATCAACTGAACCCAGTATTTATTTCTCTTTCTGAACTGTTGAGTTCTGGGAGGAGTGGGGATGTAAACACACCAACACTGGTTGTCAAGCTGAGATGGACAAACAGACACAAAGACACACACACATTATATATATATATATATATAGGATGGGCTTCTTTCAGTTTCCGCCTACCAAATCCACTCAAAAGGCCTTGGTTAGGCCGAGGCTATCGTAGAAAACACTCACCCAAGATGCCATGAAGTGGGACTGAACCCAGAACCATGTGGTTGGGAAGCAAGCTTTCTACCACACAGCCATGCCTGACCCTACTAAAGAAAAGAAGGAATGGTGAAATGAAAGAGGGATTAAAGCAATGAGGAAGGAGATAAAAGTGAAAGAGAAGAATAATGAGAATGAAGTGAATGAATGGTTAGAGGGAAGGGGTAAGAAATATATGAAGGAAATTGATGAGAAATTGAAAGAAAAAATGAAGAATGAGAAAATGAAAGAAGGAAGAAGAAAAATTGGATGAAAGAAACAGGGAAAGAAGGAAATAGAAAGATGAATAAATTTGGAAAGGAATGTGAGAGAAATTTAGAATGAAAGAATGTTAGAATGAAAGAAATTTTGAAAGAGACTTTTTTAATGAATAAAAAAATTTTGAATGAAAAGAGATAAATATGAAAGCAAAATTTAGAATGAATAAAACAAAATAAAAAATAAGAGAAAAAGAAGGAAAAATGAAGGAGTTTAAGAATGAATAAAATGAAACGGAAATTAGGGGAATGAGGTATAGTGGCTGTCATCTTTTACTGAGGTAGTCTAGTCTAATTGGGGAAGATTTGAATCAGGAAGGAAATATGATTTTAGAAAAATACGGTCACGAGTTGAAAGGAAATCGACTGAGGTGGAACTAATGTGATTGTAGATATGGTATCTGACATCATAGCTGGCTTTCTTCATCATCACTAGCACCAGCATCCTCATCACCACCATCATCATCATTGTCTATACTACCATCCACATCGCCATTGTCATCGTTATCACATTCATCATCGTTTTCATTATCACCATCACACCACACTGTCATCATCGTCATCACCGACATCATCATCATCATCATCATCGTCATTGCCATAATCATCATTGTTGTCCATCACCATCACTGCCATTGTCATCATCATCATCATCATCATCATCATCACAATACGATCATTATTGTTATCATTACCATTTCATTATTCTAAGATTACTGAAACATGACACGGGTGAGGGGGGAGGGACTACCTATTAGTAATCATTTTTAATTACCACAATTGGTTTTTTTATTTTGTTTTTATGTTTTGACATGAAAATAGTCAATATCTTCTAGTATGTGTGTAAATGTGTAAATCACTATGTATCTACATGTGTGTTTATACATGGCTGTGTGTGTGTGTATGGGAGGGGGGAAGTGGGTGCATGTACGCATGAATGAACATGAGTAAATGGGGGGGAGGGGTATAAGTATGTATATGTGAGAGTGTGTGTATACAAGTGTATATAATCAATCACCGAGCGATGGGAGAGCAGTGAGCTGCTATTGCTACTACTGTTGCTGTTTAGTAAATAAACATTTACATACATTGAAGATATTGATGAGAGGGAGAGAGAGATTGAGAGAGAGAGGGAGTGAAAGAGAGAGAGTGAAAGAGAGTGATAGAAAAAGAGAGAAAGACGGACGGAGTTAGTATGTGTGTGTGTTTGAGGTGTGTGTGCATGTGCATGAGAGGTGTGTGTGTGTGATGTGTGAATGAGGTGTGTGTGTGAGAGACAGAGAGAGTGCATGTGTGTGTGTTTAGCCCATCCCACTGCTTGACAACCGATATTGGTTTGTTTACATCCCTTTAACTTAGCAGTTTAGCAAGAGAGGCCAATAGAATGATTATCAACTGGAACCTCTGTCATCATGGCTGATAGAATGTCAGTTTGTCTGCCAGAAGCAGAAAAAAATATTGGAAAGAAATAGGAAAGAAGGGGAAGAAGAGGAGGAAGAGGAGAGCAGACAATTGAGAAGAGTTGAAATATTGCTCTCCCATCCCAGGATAATTCAAAGGCAAAACTCGTGAATGAAAAACACGACAATATTTAATTTAATCTAGAGAAGTCACGAAAGTTTAATCTAGAATTGTCCTAATTATTGTTCTTATCAGCTTTTGTTGTTATTGTTGTTGTTGGTGTAATTATTTTTTTTTAGCTTTGTTATTATAGTTTGTTTTTTTTATATTGTTAAAATTTCGGTTTTAGGCATGGCTGTGTGGTTAAGGAGCTTGCTTCATGACCACTTTGGGTTCACTCCCACAGCAGGGCACTTTCAGCAAATGTATTCGACTATAGCCCCAGGCTGACGAATGCTTTGTGAGACTGTTTTATAGACAGAAACTGTGTAGAAGCCCAGCATATATATATATATATATATATATATATATATTATATATGCAGTCACCATGATTGACTGCTAATCCCTATTTCTTTACTACCCACAAGAGGCTAAACACAGAGAGGACAAACGGATTAAGTCGATTATTTCAACCCCAGTGTGTAACTGGTACTTATTTAATCGACCCCGAAAGGATGAAAGGCAAAGTCGACCTCGGAGGAATTTGAACTCAGAATGTAGTGGCAAACGAAATACTGCTAAGCATTTTGCCCGGCGTGCTAACATTTCTGCCAGGTTGCGGCCTGCTAATTCCACAAGTTTTTTTATTCTCTCTCTGTTTATTTCCTCGTGTTCCTTTCTGCTGAGGAGTGTAGGCTCGAAACGTAAAAGACTTGCTCACCTTCTCGAGTGTTAAACTAATACACCTGCTTGTTGTTTATACACCTGTCTTCGTCTTTTGGTTCTCAACTATATATATATATATATATATATATTATATTATATATATATTATATATACACAGGGTTGGTCAAAAGTCACCTGACAGTAAATCAAAACCATTTAATTCCAAGATTAAAACAAAAAATTATTTTATATGAGACAAATATTGAAAACAAATGGTAATTTTAAACCACAGCATTCAATTATTAAACATTCATAATTGGAAATGAATAAATAAAATTGAATATTAAGTATTTATGGAATTTTGATTTACTGTCGGGTGACTTTTGGCTAACCCTGTGTGTGTGTTTATATATATATATATATATAGTTCAAATTTGTACAAAAACAAAGACAGGTGTAGTAACAAGTAAGTGTATTAGTTTGACGCTCAGGATAAATGGAAAAAGTCTTTTACGTTTTGAGCCAAAATGTGTTGTGTCCAACATATATATATATATATAGATATATATATATATGGGTGTGTGTGATTGTGTATAGAAGAATATATTAATAAAAGGAATTCCAACCTTGTCTGATTTTCACGTTTATTTACAATCTTATAATGATATAAGATAATATAATATAATAAAATAAAATAAAATAATAGAATGTTAAATGTTCATTCTGATTGAACTAGTACTTTCATGCATTAAATTCTGCAATCTTCAGGTTCATGTAGTAGTGGTGACAGTCATGCTTCACAATTTTTGATATATATATATATATATATATATATATATATATATATATATATAGAAATTCGCGGGCTGTGATGAGTACTTGATAATTATAAGCACCTGTGTATACCGTTTGGTGGTGTAGGTGGTGGAGTAAATTGATCAAAATAAAAACATGATGCCAAGGATTCAGCGGTACATATGTTCGGGCCTTTATTAGAAGTTATAACAATGCCTATGTATGTCTGTGGCCTTCTTCAGCGCGCACAACAGCTTCCACAAGGACATGTGTTACATCAAAAAGTACTTGTGTACACATGTCCTTGTGGAAGCTGTTGTGCGCAGCTGAAGAAGGCCACAGACATACATTATGCATTGTATAAATCTGTCTAATAAAGGCCCGAAACATATGTACCGCTGAATCCTTGGCATCATGTTTTTATTTTGATCAATATATATATATATATATATATAATATATATATATATACAACTTATAAATTAGGGCTAAAGAAAATTATTTCAATGCCAATATATATATATATATATATATATATCATCATCATCGTTGTCATTATTTAATATCTGCCTTCCATACTGGCATCAGTCGGGCGGTTTGACCTGAGCTGGCCAGGCAAGAGACAGCACCTGCCTTCTGGGACTGTTTCTAGATTCAAATGTCATGGCTGCTCTTGTTTAAGTTAAATATTGTCTGTGAGTACAACAGGCTAACAATATTGTTTAGATTGGTAAAGAACTCTGCACGTTTGGTGGCAGGGTCCAAAGTTATAGTTCCTCACCATTCTATATTGTGAATTCATGGCTGCAGTCCTTGTCAGACTGACCTTTTACCCAAAGTGATCTACAAGACAAGGTTAAAATAAGGGTCATTACAATCAATTAATATGTCCTGTCTTCATCTTTTGTTCTTTTTCCTAAACTCTCCCTATATGTACATCACACGCTCACGTAGTCACACATGTTGATCCTATCATTTCTTACCACTACGAACTTCTCCACTGGACTCTTTATCTACTATTTACGGATTCTCGTTTGGTCATTCACCCTCCGGCTGCACCTCTCCTACCTACGGATCACAGTGGACGCTACTCTTGATAAGAAATCCTTGCAATACACCGCAACGTTAAAAAACCTTTGAACTTTACGTAAAATTGTTATTATTGTCATTACTTTATTTTTATACTTTCCTGTAGCCACTACACACATTTTTTTCTCTCCTTGTTTTATCTGTGTCCCTTTCTGTAGAAGAGCGTAGCTCGAAACATAAAACACTTTTTCTATTCTTGAGCATTGTACAAATACATCTGTTTGTTTTGTACACCACCTGTCTTCATCTTTTGTTTTTTTCGTAAACTCTCCCTATATATATTTATATACATACATGTATATATACATACATATATGTATATATACATACATATATGTATATATACATACATATATGTATATTATACATACATATATGTATATATACATACATATATATATATATATATATATATATATATATACATACATGTATATATACATACATACATACATATATACATACATGCACACATACATATATATATATACATACATGTGTATGTATATATATATATATATATATATATATATATATATCTTCTTTTATCCTTTTACATGTTTCAGTCATTTGACTGTGGCCATGCTGGGGCACTACCTTAAAGGATTTTAGTTGAAGAACTCGACCCCAGGACTTATTCTTCGTAAGCCGAGTACTTGTTCAATTGTCTCTTTTGTCAAACTGCTAAGTTACGGGGACATTAACACACCAACATCGGTTGTCAAGTAGTGGTGAGGGGGACAAACAAAGACACACACACATACATGATGGGCTTCTTTTCAGTTTCCGTCTACTAAATCCACTCACAAGGCTTTCGTTATTGAAGGGCTATAGAAGACACTTGCCCAAAGTGCCACACAGTGGGACTGAACCTGGGACCCTGTGTTTGGGAAGCAAGCTTCTTACCACACAGCCACGCCTATATATATATATATACATTATATATATATATGGAAGGGATTGTCCCACAACTACCACCACCACCATTGTTGCTTGACACCTGTTATATGACTGGAATAGCTTTGATCACAGGCCTACTCATTCAGTGCTGCCTTGGGTTAAACAATAGCAAAAACATCTGAAGTGAATCCTCAGAAGCTAGAAAAATAATGAACATTGGATAATTGGCAAAAGGGGATTCAGGGGATTAGGGTAAGTGCTATGATGTGAGTAGGGTGTGGAGGAGAGAGGGAGATGATGTGGAGAGTAGGAGTGGAGGAGAGGTGGAGAGAAGGAGAGGGAGAGGGAGTAGATAGATAGAGAAATTGGGTTAGGGTTAGAAGGGGAGGAGAGAGGGGGAAGAGAAAGAGGGGGGAAGCAAAGAGAGAGAGAGAGGGGGAGATGCACAGAGAGAGGGTGCAGAAATGAGACGGGACAGAAAGAGAGAGAGAGAGAGAGAGAGAGAGAGAGAGAAGGGGCAGAGAGACAGGACAGAAGAGAGAAGGGAGGAAGAGAGAGAAGGGAGGAAGAGAGAGAAGGGAGGAAGAGAGAGAAGGGAGGAAGAGAGAGAAGGGAGGAAGAGAGAGAAGGAGCAGAAGAGAGAAGGGGCAGAGAGACAGGACAGAAGAGAGAAGGGAGGAAGAGAGAGAAGGGAGGAAGAGAGAGAAGGGAGGAAGAGAGAGAAGGGAGGAAGAGAGAGAAGGAGCAGAAGAGAGAAGGGGCAGAGAGGGCAAGAGAGGGGGGAAGAGAGAAAGGGGAGAAGAGAAAGGGGGCAGAAAGAGAGAAGGGGCAGAGAGATAGAGAGAGAGAGGGCAGAGAGAGAAAGAGGGAAAGAGAGAGAGAGGGAAAAAGAGAGAGAGGGAAAGAGAGAGAGGGGAAAGAGAGAGAGAGAGGGAAAGAGAGAGAGAGAGGGAAAGAGAGAGAGAGAGGGAAAGAGAGAGAGAGAGGGTGGAAAGAGAGGAGAGAGAGAGAAAAAGAAAGACATGCTAGACATTAAAGAGAAAAGACGTTTGGTAATGGTGATGTGATTCTAATAAATTCTAATCAGTTAAGGTTTTGCTTCTTAGTCAAGTGAAACAGTTTACTCACCTCTCGTTAGAAGGGCATCCAGAGAAAAAGTTTGTCTTTTTTTTTTTTTCAGTAATAGCACTGGAATGAGGAAAGAAAAGAAAGGAAATGAGTGGAAAAGAAGAGAAAACGCCATCTTCACAATCACAACAATATTCTTAATCTGTAAAACAGCCCCTGGGAAGGGGAAAAGAGCAAAATAAAAAATGTCTATACAAGGGACCTCACAATGACACACACAGATATATATATATACAGAGAGAGAGAGAGAAGGAGGCGAAATATAAGCTGAGTAAATTCACAAGATTTGCAAGTCAAGCATTTGGTAAATGTTGTAAATTAAAGCTTGATATAATTGGAGATTAAGGTTTCATGCACTGCTGGTTTCACCAAGGTGGGAAGTAAAAGGTTCACTGCCCTCAGAAAATGTGTGAGTTTGCGCGTGTGTGTGTGTGTGTGTGTGTGTGTGTGTGGTGTGTGTGTGTGTGTGGTGTGTGTGTGTGTCGTAGTGCTGAAATTACTCTGTGTTACCATTTAATGTTATAAATAATTTTCTAGGATTATGGCATGGAGTTCATGATATAACCAGGAAGACATGTATCGCTCTGTGTAAAAGGTAACCGGATTAACTGAGGAATGCAACTATGGATTTACAAAGATGACTGGTGTTGGACTTCAACTTCAGATCTTGCCTTAGGATTATTTGGAGTTGTATACCAATCTGAGGACAGTTCTATATGTGGGATGAAGTTAAAATAATAGACAGAGAACACCAGTGGAAAATGCAAGAAGCAGCACAGATGTTAGGACACAACAACCTCCTGAGCAGACCGAGTGCAGATATGAACAGCATATGGGAACCGGTATTAAGGAAGGATAGGAGAATATTACAGGCATATGGCCTAGTGGTTAAGAGCATGGGCTACTAACGCCAAAATTCCGAGTTCGATTCCAATAATAATAACATCGAAAAATACCTTAGGTTCGAAATTTCCCCCAAGACACCTGATGAAGGCTGGAGGGTATATCCGACAAATATCCGTCAAATGTAAATAATGCAATCTGAGGACTTTTTGATAGTCTGGTGCATTTGTATCAGCGGAGAGCTGAAGAAATATTTTGCCCAGATTTCTAATGCCTTATTAACAACCCCTTATGTATATATATGGGTGTGTGGTTAATCATGGGTGTGTGGTTATATGGGTGTGTGGTTAATCATGTGGACATGAGTTCAGTTGCATTGTGTGGAAACTCTCTAATCTACTATAGCCATGGGTTGACCAAAGCCTTGTGAGTGGATTTAGCAGAAAATCATCATATGTATGTGTATGTGCCTGTGTGTGTGTGTGTGTGTGTGTGTGTTTCTGCCTGTCCTCTGTCTAGACATCCCACGATGGCTATAAATGAGCTCCATTGCCATACAAGCAATGTTGTTTATTTCCAGTCTTCCATTAAAATTTGTCTGGCCATGGAGAATATTACCTTGCTTGGAATCAAGGGAAGGTTGGTGTCAGGAAGAGCATCCAGCTATAGAAAAAATCTACCTCAATAAATTTCTATCTGACTATTTGACTCATGCAAGCATGGGAAATTGGATGATAAATGATGACAAGGAAATTACATATATATGTAATTGTGCGCTGTTGAAGAGGGCCATAGACACACATTATGCATTGTTATAAATCCGTCTAATAAAGGCCTGAAACATATGTACCGCTGAATCCTTGGCATCATGTTTTTATTTTGATTAATTTATGTATATATATATATATAGAGAGAGAGAGAACAATTAGCGAGGGATTATCAATCTGGGTAAAATACTTCATAAGCTCTCTGTTGGCACACCAGATTAACAATATTACTTAGGTTAGTGAAGAACTCAAAGTAATCTTCTGGTAGGGTCCCAAATTATGGTTCATCACAATTCTATATTGTAAATCTGTGGATGGGCTTCAGATAAACTGGTTTATCACTCTCTCTCTCTCTCTTTTGCTCTTAGCTTAGATTTTTGGGGCCTCCCAATTTTGAACAGACTCAAGTGTAATAGGCCAAAACTGTAATGATGATTGGAAGCTTGACTGATGAATAGAAGGCCACAAATGATCCGGGCTAGGTTTCTCTGTCCGTCTTTGTATCGTCTATCTGTCCATATGTTTTTATTCTCGTCTCTTACATTCTTATTCGTTTTTTGGGGGGAGGGGGGATTTATATATACATATAGCAGCGTATGTATACCTTTGCTCACCTTTTAAGTATATATATATATGTATGTATGTACGTCTGTATGTAAGTATGTATCAAAGCCACACACCTGATGATGTGCTGGTACACAATTGCTTCTAGATCATATTTACTTACGTAATTATTTATATAATATTTCATGTAATTGTATAATATGGAAAACTCAGCAATTAACAGAAACAATTGTCGTGATTTGTGATTAAAGCCTCTTCATTCTTGTTTTAGAAATTTATAAAACTTCTTTTATAAATTTAGTTATGTGTGTATGTGCACATGTGTGTGTGTATGTGTATATGTGTGTGTGTGTATGTGTATATGTGTGTGTGTGTATGTGTATATGTGTGTGTGTATGTGTATATGTATGTGTGTGTATGTGTATATGTGTGTGTGTGTGTATGTGTATATGTGTGTGTGTGTATGTGTATATGTGTGTGTGTTATGCATGTTGTGGGCCAGTTTCCTAATTCATTTTCTGGATTTATCTCACTGATGAAAACTGAAAATAATGTATATTACATACATAGAAATACTTCACGCTTCTCTCACACACACACACGTACACGGGGTGGGGAAGGGGGCAGTGGTGTTTATCTGAGTGATAACCAACAGTAAACCACATAATCACTAAATTAGTGAGTGTCGAGTGAGAGGGGTGGGTGAGGAGTGGGTAATGTAAACCCTGGGGTATCTCTGAAGATGATAAGAAGTTCTGCAAGACAGATTTGAAGGACAGGGTGGCAGGATTTTGAATGAAAGGAGCAACAGCTGAGTAGTGAGGGTGGAAGGGGTGGAGAATTCCCTAGGGAGCTTTGGAACGGGGTGGGGTGGGTGGGGTGGATGTCATATGCATTCACACACAAATACATGCATATATATACCAATACATCTCTACATATATTCAAACATTTTTACGTATGCATATACATATATACATACACACATATAGCCATGCACATACACACACACACACACACATAGTCATACACATACATTTTTACATATGCATGTAAATACATATACACACACACATACCCATGCACACACACACATATATACTCATATACACACGTATATGGACACATGCACCCACACAAACATTTACACACACATACACCCACACAAACATATAAACACACACACACATAAGGATGACTGCTTTCTCATTGTGGAAGGTCACACACACACACACACACACCCGCAATTTCCCTCCGCCTTATCTACAAATTCACCCAGTCCCCAGCTTCCTCCTCCTCCCCCATGCGCCAACACACCATCGCCACCGCACCGCCTCTCCCATCCGTTACATCCCTCCATCACCCAGCCATGGCATGTCTTATTTGTAGACATTACCACCACATCTGTAATTCCATTCCTTACTTTCCAGGAACAGCTGCCCCCCACCACCACCACCACACCACACACACGTCTATTCCTCCAAGATACCTATCTAGCCATCTTCCCTTAGGGCCATCCCCCCCCACAACACACACTCTCTCTCTCTCTCGTTCCCTAACATTCTACTTAACTCTCTCTCTCTCTCTCTCTTAATACACCAATACATCAGTCTGTCTGTCTATATGTCTGTGTGTTTGTCTGTCTGTCTGTCTAGCTGTATTGTCTGTGTCTATCTACGTCTGGCTGTTGTCTGTCTGTTTGTGAATGTCCATGCCTGTCTGTCTGTATGTCTATGTGTTTGTCTGTCTGTCTGGCAGTCTCTCTCTCTCTCTCTCTCTCTCTCTCTCTCTCCAACCGGATCTTATACTCCTTCACTTCCACTTCTAATTTGCAACACACAGACCGGGTTACATCGATTATAAACACCATCGCGTGAACAACAGTAACAAAAATAAATACATCATCAACAACAACAATAGGAAACACAACAAGGCAAAGAAAGGAGCAGCTACGTAGTCACTCGATCTGCTAGAAAAAGCAGTAAAGTCTGAAACCGAAATCATAGGCTTGCTTGATCAGGAATAGCCTGGGGCCAAACGACAACAACAACAACGAAAGCAACAATGCTGTCGAAAAGAGGAGCTGTTTAATTACTCTCTAGGCTATATCAAACAACAATAACAAGATCTATACAACCTGAACAGCGCCGCCGCCATCATCGCTGCTCTATAGCCATCATTGCTCCTCCCCCCCCTTCTCTTTCTTATCTATGGTGTCGAAGATGGAGACGATAAACATTGAATAATAATATTTTCTTAGCACCGAATCTGAAATCAATTCTACAGACCAATGTCTAAAAATAGCAACAACCCACCCGAATTCTTCGCGTCGAAAAGACGGTGCTGAAAGAAAGTTTCCTTCCATGTTGATTGTTGCCGCCATTGGTGTTTAGCACCAAGTCGTCTCTGAACAAGTCCTACGATCAAAAGGAATTCCAGCCGTGACCATCACCCCGTATTTTAATTTTTTTGTTAGATGCAGTGAATGCAAGCATGACTATGGTAACAAAGCAAGCGTTGCAGCCGTGTGGTTTCGAGTTCAGTCCCACTACGCGGCACCTTGGGCAAGTGTCTTTACTACAGCTTCGAGCTGACCAATGCCTTGTGAACGATGACTGACGGAAACTGTATGGAAGCCTTCCCGTGTGTGTGTGTGTGTTTGCATTTTTGCTTGACAATCGAAGCTAGTTTGTTTACATCCTCGTAACATAACCGATCAGTAAAAGAAGAGGCCGATAGAGTGAGTACCAGACTTTAGAAAAAAGTAAAAAACACAAAGATAATGTTTCTAGGATCCTATTATCCAGTATATCCTTTTCTATTAAGGCAATATGGTAAGATTTCAGTAATCTGGTTGCTATTTCTAGCCAAATGAATGGCTACATAGACGTTCTGTTGAGGATTGTAAGCAGAGCAGTTGATAGTAAAGGATAGGAGGTGTGTGGCTTAGTGGTTAGGGCATTCGGCTCACGATTGTAAGGTCGTGAGTTCGATACCTGGCGGTGCGTTGACTCCTTGAGCAAGACACTTTATTTCGCATTATTCCAGTCCACTCAGCTGGCAAAAATGAGTCGTACCTGTAATTACAATGGATCATCTTGCCGCATTCTGTGTCACACTGAAGCTTTCCGAAAACTACGTTAAGAGTACGAATGCTTGTGGAGTGCTCAGCCACTTGTACGTTAATCTCATGAGCAGGCTGTTTCGTTGGTCGGATCAACCGGAACCCTCGTCATCGTAAACGACGGAGGACCAGTTAAAGTATGGTATAGTGTGTGACATAACTGTTGATGTTGTTGGTGTTATTGTTTGGCACTAAATCAGATAAGCCAAACCTTTTGAGCGTCGACCAAAATATTTTACAATATTTGTTCCGGAAGATTATATTCTAAGTTCTAATCCATCTGAAGCCAACATCCCCTTTCAAGGTCATTAAAATAAAGTACTAGTCAAAGACTGGAGTTGATTTTAACCAAGTAATCTCTAAACCCGAAATTGTCGGCCTGCTACCAAAACGAGAAATTATTATGGAACGGCAAGCTAGCAGAAACGTTAGCAGGCCGGGCAAGAGTTTTAGCGGTAATTCTTCTGACTTCTTTCTCATTTTAAATAGCACCGAGGTTGACTCTGCCTTTCATTTCTTTCGAAGTCGATAAAATACCAGTCATGTACTGGAGGCGATGTAATCAATTTAACCCCTTCCCTAAAACTGCTGTCCTTGTGCCAAAATTTGAAACCATTTTGAGGGTAGTGGTGTGGATTCGCAGAATCCTTAAATTTATTGCGCATCTATTCCCGCTCTTTACATTTCGGGTTCAAATTCTACCTCAAATTTGCCTTTGAGCCTTGTGGAATCGATAAAATTAAGTACCAAAATTAAGAACTGACGTCGGTTTAAACAACAGGCCTGCTCCCTTCAAAATTTCAGGCGTTGTACTTCTCTACCAACATTAGGAACGACTGTTTTGGTCTAATGTAGTCTTTCTTTTAAAATGGCAGTGTGACTTCAAGATTTGGATGTTTTGCTATTTCTAGTAGATCGAGAGATTGCGTATGAAATTTCTCATTTTCTCGTGGTGTAACAGATATTTTGTGCGCCGGAATGACAGACATATTATAGCAGCTTATAGCAGTACACTATAACGGGCATATGGGTGATGTTGAGCTTTGTCAGAGATATTTTGATTTTATTATCACAAATATCTGAACACTAACGGCGTTTGGTTACGTGTATCTCCCGCATAATCATTGGTACACGGAGAATTGCTGATGATAAGGGAAATAATTGCGTGTCTGTGTAACTCGGTGCAGAATAAATATCAGTAGGAAATTCCATTTGCAAAGCACCGTGTTTTGTACTTTCTCGCTCATGCTTAAACCCTTCCCTAATCTGTATCAGCGAAGATCCCTTCCCTCCCTCCACCTCTCATTCTCATACATTGCCAGTACTGTATTGATTGACACTTCTTGGTTGCTCACATCTGATGATGAGCTTTTGTGCCTGAAATGTAAAGATTATTAAACTTTTTCATTTACGCACTGCGAGAAGCTCTCCGTCTGTGCTATTTTGTTATTTTACTTATATTTAAATGAAATGAAAATAAGCTATGAGAAATAATCCAGACTGCCCAGTAGCATATATTTGAACAAGAAATGCGGATAAAGGCGTATTGAATAACATAGAAGATAATTGATTGATTTATTGAAATTATCTCCATTTCCAGAGATGATAGTCTAATTGACTGGTGACAGTTGTTGATACCAATCCGAATCAGGGGAGATAATCTGAAGAAGTTTATCAACTTGACGTGCTATTGTGGAAAAGGTGGTCTGATCATCTGCAGAAAAGATAGTTGTGGACACGTGTTTCTGCCTCAGGCGTCATCAGTAAACGAAACACATACAAAAAAGAGCACACATTCCACATACATACATACATACAAACATTCTTATAAACAGCATAATTTGCAAAACCAATTGTAACCATTAAAAAATTCTGCAAGATTGTAAATCTTTTCTGATAGCAACAACATTTATTTCGTGGGTTTTTTTATTTAAAAAAAAAGCAAATTCTCTCGTTGTTTAAAAACTTGTCTATTTAGCAGCCATTGCATTTCTCTAAGCAGTAAAAGTTAGCCGAAACTCTCATCCCATATCTTGACATAGATTAAAAAATATCAGGCAAGTTAATGAATGTTTTTTAATGAAGCTGGTAATTTTAACTTGTATTACCAGCAGAGTTCCGAAGAAAAGCTTTTTTAAGCAGCGAATGCCTCTGAGTGAATCACGCGGTGAGAGACTGTAGCAGCTTCCCGACTCAACCCTCGAGTTTGACGCCCCAGGGTCCCCCGCCATCCGTTTACAGGCTTATAGAGTCGACCCAAAAAGGGACCGTCCCCATAAAAGCGTCGCCCGAAGCTGACTGTCCCCATTGCTGCTGCCCCCCCCTCCCCCGCTACAGCCGCATCTGAGAGAATACGTTTCTTCGCCCATCCTGTATGGTTTGTAAGGCTTCCTGATTGGCTCACGCGCGATTTCGGATGAGGCAGAAGAATTTCAGGGATTCTCATTCAAGTTCTGTAATCCACAAAAGTCACGACTCAGCTTCAGAACGATATGAGAGGAAATGTGATACAGTTTGACGCGTTGGTGTTAAGTAATAGGCGTAGTAGTGGTGGTGGTGGTGGTGGCAGGTTGAAATGAAATTTAGTGGATTGTGGGAAAAAAATTGAAGATTTTGAAATACGAAAAATGTTAAGTCACTAAGTTTTATGAAGTATTGAAATGAGAGAGAGGGGGGAGATTGGTGAGCGGTAAAGAGCTGATAGTATTTTAAATAAACATTCATCTACATCTATCTAGACTTGGTTCTTTAAATCAAGATTAGTCTTTTTTTACCATTAAAAAAAAACAAAATTAAAAACAAATTCGCCTTCTGCCAATCACCATACTGCCTGCCTCCTCACTCGAACACTCAATCATTTATTCAGGCATATTTCAATTCACAGGAATAGTCTGGGTTAAACATACAGCCGCATACAAACAGGGTGACCCCGGGGAAAAGGTTACAGGATAAAAAAAAAGGTCACAATTTATGGGATCCAGACAAAACCCCCCTAGGATAAAACACCCCTGGACAACCCCCCCACCCACCCGGACAAAACCCCTGTGACTTTTTTTCCGTAACTTTTCTTGTTTGCCTGGATTCACGTACAAACATACATTCTATTGCCATTTATTGCATACTCCAACGAATTCCTTATCAGAATTAGAAAGTCATACACAAATTCATACAAATACTCACCGTGTTTGAGATTGTGTTTGTGTTTGTTTTTTTACATATTAACGGGGGATTCTCATTAACATGTAATACACTTTATGGTGTGGACTCATTGTGTACAATGAAGTGTTGGATCTTTTCCTTTTGAACAACACTTTGTAACATAATTTCTAGGTAACTAAAAAGTTTTAAACTTTGTATACTGGTAGAATGTGTTTATAAAACATCGTTTTCTCTTGGCTTTATTGGGAAAATTCTATAGTTTGTAAGATATTTCGCCTGAAATTACTTGCATTTCGGCAATTTTAACCAATCCATTGACGTAAATAACATTCTGTGCATAAT
>NC_043003.1:847247-851218 GCF_006345805.1 Octopus sinensis
ACACACACACACACACCACACACACACACACACATATAGCTGATGGGTTTCCACACAGTTTCCACACAGTTTCTCTCAACCAAATGCATTCACAAGGCATTGGAAGACTCCGTGCAGAAAACACTTGCTTGAAGTGTTACCCATTGGGATTGAACCCAAAACCCCAATGGCTGCAAAGCAAGCTTCTTAACCACACAGCCATTCTTGCGCCCAATATTCAGGATGTTAGCTGAAGTAATTTCATCCATAAGTTGTTGTGGTTGTTGCTGCTGCTTAGCTGGAGGTCATCGTTGATTGAGCAGGTGTATGATCAAAGGTGACCTTCGTCTGTCTTTGTCCCGGACGTCATTCAGACACAACCTTCCTTCGTGACACAGATAAAAGGAATCAGTTGAGAAAGAGGGCGAATTGACGTCGTCTCCTCACACCGATGTTCTTTAGACCAATACCGAAGGAACGCCGTTTCGTGATTTAAGATGTAAGGCTGCGATGCTCTGTTATGACTTAGGATGTCGGTATTTGCTTTGAGTCTCTGCGCTCCGAGTTCAAACCTCGCTGATGTCAAATTTGCCTTTATTGTTTGTTAGTCGGTTAAACCCTACCAGGGGCAGTGAATTGCCGAAACTCTAAGAACATCAGACCGGATGCATTGCGGCAGGTGTTCCGGTTGCTTACTTTCTGAGTTCAAATCCCGCCATGGTTTACCGTGTAAGGGACCAACATTTTTACAGGGCTTCCAAGATAAGTGGAAGGGAGGGTTTGGAAGGAAAGGGTTATCCTCAATTTGGAAACCTGACTCAGATGCTTGCCACAGAATAAGGAGTCCGCTAAAAGCATCACAAGTGAAGGGGCCATGCTGGAGTGTTCCTATTTTTGCTCATGTCAGACTTTTCATACTGCACAACACACGCGCAGACATACCGGCACTCCATTGATTACGACAACGAGGGTTCCAGATGACCCGATTCCGATTAGCGGAACAGCCTGTTTGTGAAATTAATGTGCAAAGTGGCTGAGCACTCCACAGACACGCGTAACCTTAAAAATCCAACAAGGCCGGCCCTTTGAATTACAAATACTACTCATTTTTGCCAGCGGAATAGAGCAACATGAAATCAAGTGTCTTGCACAAGGACACAACGCAGGCCGGAATCGAACTCAACCTTACTATTGCTAGCCGAATACCCTAACCACTAAGCCATGCGCCTTCAAACAGACAAACAGACTCAAATACAGGCATACACAGGAATATACATGTACACACACAATCTAGCGGCACCGCTGTCTGAATGTCAGCTACTCAATGTAATTTAGTTAAATTACGTTTAAAATTTCGTGTCCTTTTCCCTCCTAAATGGCTCCTCCATTAACATGGAAATAAATTAACCAAGTTATAAATCATTGTTCTTCCTGAGAGAGAGAGAGAGAGAGAGAGAGAGAGAGAAAGGTGGAGGAAATGAGTTTGAGAATGTCTGTGAGAAAGTATTTGTAAAAACGTGCGTAGAGTATGACTAAAATAGTGAATGTGAATGCGTATGTACATTTATGTGTATGTACACACACACACACACACACACACACACACACACAATTACAGATACATATATGTACATATATATTCATCCGCATATACACATACATGGACATAAATTCACACACACACATACTTATGCACGCTCACAAATATGGATATATATATACACATATAGTCATCCACAAAGACACATACATATACATTTACGCATACACACACCACACACACACACACACACACACACACACATCGTCTGCGTGCTTCAGTTTCGGTCGGCTGCCATCTCCGCCCCTCAGAAGAGCAACCAGCATCACCATTATAACAATAATATATTTAAAATTTCATTTATTAATTTGTGTGAAAAGCCGGAAGCTGGGGCGTCGGGACATTCGAATGGCTTTAGTAGTTGTAACTATTGCAGATAATAACTGTTGTTGTCGATGTAACAATTGAACAGAAAACGGGGGAGAACGAGTGGCATCGGACACAGATTGAGGGGGTTGTGTGATTAAGTTACCCGCTTTGCATCTCTGTGGTTTCAGGTTCGGTCCCTCTGCACAGCAACTTGGACAAGTGTCTTCTACTATAGCCCCAGGCCGGCCAAAGCCTTGAGAATGTGACAGACGGAAACTGTGTTGAAACCCGCTGTGTATGTATGTATGCATATATATATATATTAAAATTTCTAAGTCTCTCTAAAGGGGACTACGGCAGCGGTACTGGAAATTAACAGTTATCCCCAAGCTAATATGGCAGTCCATAAATATAAGACTAAAGCTGCCGTTGATTAGCTCCAAGAGGCTATCGCCTCTAGCTAGCTATATGACACACGAACCTGTGGCCATTATAACCTTCGAACCGCTGCCGTAGTCTCCTTTAGAGAAACTTAGAAATAATAATATTTCTATTTTTGAAAACCAGTGGATGTATTCCACTGAAATTCGGTAAATAATCCTTCGAACAGACGGTCGGCAGCGACGCCTGCTGGGTTTGGCTACTCTGCATTGATAAGGGGCAAATACCCTGAAACGTCTGCAGGTGTCTGACCAGCAAGGGAAGCGGCTGACCTCCCCTGTTCGAAGGTTATAATGGACACAGGTTCGTGTGTCATATAGCTAGCTAGAGGCGAGGGCCTTTGGAGCTAATCAACGGCAGCTTTAGTCCTATATTTACGGACTGCCATATTAGCTTGGCGATAACTGTTAATATATATATATATATATATAAGATTCGAGTATAAACCTTGTAGGATGCTATGAAAATCTCATCCACAGTTATTCTTTTCTATTCTAGGCACAATGCCCGAATTTTTGGGGAGGGTTCCAGTCGATTAGATCGACCCCAGTATGCAACTGGTACTTAGTTTATCGTCCCCGAAAAGACGAAAGGCAAAGTTGACCTCGGCGGAATTTGAACTCAGAACGTAGCGGCAGACGAAATACCTCAAAGAATTTCGCCCGGCGTGCTAACGTTTCTCGGCTACCCGATGTCATCATACGGTGTGAATACTTCTACTGGATATAATTCAGGAATTCCACCGTATTTGTACAGTTTATATAAATAGATCAATGATAGAAAATGGAATGATTGACACTCTTCGTTTAAAATCACTACAAGTGTTTTGACACATTTTGACACCCATAGTATATCGGGGAGATGTATAGTTATTGTCATCCGTCCAACGTTCAAAGTGCACTTCCTCAGGTGATCGTTTAAATAAGTCTTTCATTAGCTCCCACCGTCATTTCACTCAGTGTGTGTGTGTGGTATGTGCGTCCACCGTCGCTTGGCAATATGTGTTGGTTTGTTTACGTCCTTATAACTTAGGGATTCGACCTAAACTCTTTAAAGTGGTGTATTAGGCATGGTTGTAGTCTAATGACTGGAACAAGTAAAAGGTAAAAATAAAAATGGGAATAAATAAAATGTGAAACCGAAGTTGTGGCATGTCGCGGCACATTTGGTAATAATAAGCATTATGGGTTGGTGCCGCCCATCGTCAGCCTCTCCCCTCGGTTTTTAGAACTGACTGAAAAGACGGTTAGGGCAACGTACTCAGCAATAACAACAACAACAATTTAATCGTTTCTTGTACTAACACCTACACTGTAGCACTAACCTTACCAACCACTCCCGAAACGGTTTCAGCTTTTTTACCTTTGCCATAATTACATCATAATCTTCAACACCACCACCACCACCACCACCACCTCCACCACCACCACCACCACCACCACCACCTCCACCACCACCTCACCACCACACCCCACCACCGCCACCGCCACCTCCACCTCCACCCCGCCACCACGCCCACCACCACCGCCACCGCCACCTCCACCACTCACCCCCACCACCACACCACCCCGACCACCTACCGCCACCACCACCACCACCTTCCCAACCACCACCACCGCCCACCACCGCCACCACCACCACC
>NC_043003.1:851318-858818 GCF_006345805.1 Octopus sinensis
GGGTTTTGGTCGACCTATGTCGGAGCCAAATTAGCTGCCCTCTTCCTTTAAACGTAACATGTCCTCAACATAAGTTTATCACCATTCCCTTTTCCACCGCCCTATACGGGTCACACTTCCCACGATACGTCACTGCATCAAAAGCATTCCAGCCATAGCCATCCCGCCTTTTTAGAGAACTAGAAGTATTTCAGACCCCATTATTTAACAAGTATACTTATTTTAAGGTGATGTTATTTATAAATAAGGGCATTTGATTGCCATTTCGAGCAATCATAGATGTCTATTTGTTGGCTGAGATGTCAGGACCAGCTCCAAGTTATTTTGTTTTTCGGTTTGACCTGGTATTTTAGTGCATTCAGGATTTAGCCCAATTCTATAAATTAGCTGAGGTTGTTCTAAATAATAATGTTCTGCCTGGAAATCTCCTGGTTGGAGGATAAACAGACAAAGACTGGAATTCTAGAGGGATCCAGTTATTGGTTCCAAATCATGGACAGGAGCAATAGACTTTAAAATATTGTGTGTCAAATTCTGGCATTAGGCCACCAAGTTCGGGAGAGGGGGCAAGTCAATTGCCTCGACCCCAGTACACAACTGGTACTTATTTTATCGACCTCAAAATGATAAAAAGTAAAATCGACTTCGGCGGAATTTGAACTCAGAAAGTCAAGACGGATGAAATGCGGTTAAGCATTTTGTCCGGCGTGCTAATGATTCTGCCCGCTCGCCGCCCTAATAGACTTTAAAATCTAATATAATAATATATTTATATCTCATACAAGATAAGATGGCGTGGTGGCAGAATCGTTAACATGTCGGACCAAATACTTCGGGCACTTTACGTACCGAGTTCGACTTCCATAGAGATCTACTTTACCTTTCAGGGTCAATAAAATCAATACCAATAGAGCAGTGGGAGTTGATGTAATCTATTTACCTGCTTCGCCTAAAAGTGCCGGCCTTGTGCCAACGCTTAAAAACCATCTTTTTGTACAAGATTATTCCCTTCACTTCGGTCTCTTTCTGTCTTCAATCGGGTAATGGGAAATGGTGAGGGAGCAAAGCCTCTCACAGTGGGGGGGTCCCTCCAAGAGACGGAGGAAGTTTGAGCGAGTGGGGTGATGGGGAGAAGCTACCGAACTTTTATCATCTTGTAGACGAAAACCCTTTGCACTCCTACGAAAAAAGAAAAAAACCTCAGACAACATGGCGGGCAAAAAACGGATCGATGTAATGTTGATGCACGGAATAGAACGCTTGTGTGTGTGTGTGTGCACGCGCGCGTGTATGTATGTGTGTATACAAACACACACTATAGCCCCGGGCCGATTAATGCCTTGTGTGTGGATTTAGTAAAAGGAAACTACATGGAAGCCTATCATGTGCCTCTGTGTGTGTGTGTGTGTGTGTGTGTGTGTTGTGTGTGTGTGTACGTAATCATTCCTAAGATCCCTGTTAGTTCCTTGCCTGCCTTTCTAGTATCAGATGGCCGTTTCTCACACGTCTCTCTCTCTCTCTTTCTCTGCAAGAGTTGACAAACACAGACTGACAGACAGACAGACAGAAAGATTGATAGAGACGAAGAGAAAACACAAGGGTTTCTTTATAGTGTGAGACGCACATTATGGGGGCCGCTTGACAATTTCGCTGCGACACTTCATAAAAAGTCAAGCGACTCTAGTTTTTCTTCTTCAACGGCGATATTACGTCATCTTTTTCCATTACAGAACAACCGATTAACATAATATGCACGAACGTGTACGCACGCGTGCGCGTCGCTCACGCGCATGCATGCAGCAGAGTGCAGCCGAGCCGTTGTCGCCAGTGAGCTCGTTCTTGCAGCCAAATGGTTCTGTGTTCGATTCCACTCGGCGCATAGGTCCACCATAGGTCTCAGTTCAAAACGTTTTCTTTTAAGTAAAATTCGGTAGAAAGAAACTGTACGGAAACCCATCGCTTGCAAATGTATGCATGTGTGTGTATGTGTGCATGTATGTGTACGTGCATATATTTGCGTGTGCATCTGCATGTGTGCATGTGCGTGTTTGTATATATTTAAGTATGCATGCATACATGTATAAGTGTGTGTGTGTATGTATGTAAGTGTGCTTACATGTTTGTATATATGTGTGCATGTACGTATGCAGGTGTGCGTGCGTGTGTATATATATATATATATATATATGCATGTGTGCGTGCGTGTATATATATATATATATGTACCTGTGCGCATATATATGTATGCATGTGTGCATGCACATATATATATGTATGTGCGTGCGTGCGTGCGTGCGTGCGTGCATATATGTATGCATGTGTGTGTGTACGTGTATGTATATATGTAATGTGTGTGTATATGTAGTTGTGCCATTGACTGTGCATGTTTACCGTTGAGTCGATAAATGTTAACTGAACCATTCGATAAATAGAGATCGATGAAACAGGCAAAATGATTGATATTATTACTGTGATCGATATAATAGTGTAAAATCACCAGAAGGCAGTGCTACAGCATGGCCGCAGTCCAAATAATAAAACTAGAAAAAGGATGTATATGTTTCGCTTTTGTTCTTTATTTTATTTTATACAAACAGGAAAACAGTGTCTGTCTGTCTGTCTGCTTAAATAACCGACAGAAGTTACAAAGTGACTCGAGGGCCAAGAATTTCGTGCCATGACACGTATGTGTGCGCATTGATGTTTATGCTTCATCCGACGATGGCCTAACAAGGCGGAACTTCGAAGTCACTGTCAAAACTATCTTTAGTAATGAATTAGCAAATTTGTACTTCACCGAATTTATTGAGTAATCATTTAACTTAAATGTAAAATTGTTTATTTTTATTATAACATAAAAACAAACTGTTATATATACACACACACACACACACACATATATATATATAACTATGATAAATATTGAATTATAATCGCGACAAGACACCAAAAAGCCATTAGACAATCCAACGTCAGTTTCTTGTCTGATGGTCACATGACATGTTGTCTGCCCCTTTTCTGTAGCAACCATTCTCCTGTCTACTCTCACCGTTCCTCACATTCTTTTTTCTTATCTTCCCCCACCCTTCGCTTTCTAAACCACACACACACACACACACACACACACATATATATATACGTATACACATAGAGGCAAACGCGCGCACAGACACACTCAGACACATACATAGGCGCGTGTGTAACATATACACATATTTACAATTTATTTTATACACTTTTACTCTCTTTTACTTGTTTCAGGCATTTGACTGCGGCCATGCTGGAGCACAAAACGAAAAAACAAGAAAGGCTTGAATCTTTTCGTTAAAGATCAACACTTTGTACCCATACACCAAAGTATAAATATATTTTATGCAATTAACTTCAACCAATTGTTTAGAAAACAATCAATACACCGACTAATGAAATTCACTTTTGATAAACTAGCCACATACGTGGATACATGCACAAATATATTTCTTTACTACCCACAAGGGGCTAAACACAGAGAGGACAAACAAGGACAGACAAACGGATTAAATCGATTACATTGACTCCAGTGTGTAACTGGTACTTAATTTATCAACCCCGAAAGGATGAAAGGCAAAGTCGACCTCGGCGGAATTTGAACTCGGAACGTAACGGCAGACGAAATACGGCTACGCATTTCGCCCGGCGCGCTAACGTTTCTGCCCTCGCCGCCTTAAAAAAAGACTTTTATGCCGACCACGATGAGATAAATACACAGTGAAACATGCGCGCGCAGACACACATACAGGGAGGTACCGAAAAGTCCTTGGCTTAAAGGGTGTCGTGAAAGGCATGGTTGGAGGCCCAACTCCCGAGGGTTTTTCTTTTTCTTTTACAGGGCTTAGAAAAACTGAAGGACCGCTGCAATAATTGCGTGAGTCTAAGAGGGGAATATGTTGAATAAAATCCTAATTAACTGATCCTCTTTTTATTTTCTTTTACCCAAAACCAGGAACTTTTCAGCACACCTTCGTAACCTCCCCCCCCCCCCACACACACACGACATATGAAAGAAGTGAATGACTGTGAGATAGAATATTAAGGGCCGTAGTGATTGTTGTTGCTTAGCCCCAGATTAGTCCTGATCGAGCAGACGTATCATCAAAGGCATTCTAAACGTGACCATCCCACCTCTTTCTTCGTATGGGTAGAGTTAATCCAGGATTACATTGCCCAACGTGTCCTTTTCTAAGATGGTGGAGTGTGCGAGCTGAGGGAAATTTGGCTGCTATTTCTAACAAGCCAAGCAACCACATAGAGACTCCTTTTGTGGCCGGAAATGCAGTTTTTGTCTTTTTTTGGGGGGGGGGGGGTTAGACAAAGAACGAGATGGTATGGTGGTATCCATCGTCTCAGTTGGTCACACCTGGGGATCCAACCGAAAAGTATTTCAAATTTGAGAAACATCACATTTACAACAGCGAACAAAAACTTCGAACATGGTTAAAATGAAAAATAAAGTTCGATAATGTTTCGTTTTGAATGTTAATTTGGAAGTTTATAGATTATAAAGGGGGAGGGGGGGCTATCGTTGGGGAAAAGAGTAGGAAAATATCGATTTGTGATAGAGAACAGAGGAATAACCAATTGACTTTATTGGTTTCAGCAAAAATAGGGATTTCAGCCTATTTACGTAGCAAAGAAAAGAAACAGCCATTGAAGATTATGAGAAGAGCAAAGATTCTTTGAGGGAAAGACGAAAGTAAAAGAAATATAGAAATGAATGGGAAAATGGAGCCATTTTACAGAGAGGCAAATTAAAGAAATGACAAGGAATGCAACAATCGAATTTATGTTTTCTTTGCAAAACTAACGAATATTGGTGAATGTAGGAATATATTCAAAGAACGACAAAATAGAACTGATATTTTTTCAGAGACTGAGAAATTCAACTGAATCAAAGAACAGAATCAGTGTAAAGAAGATTGGAATTTAACTGAAAGAACACAAGAGGGAAAAAGGCATTTCTTATTACAAAATATGAGAACGGAAGTAAAGAATTACAAGGAATGAATTGGAGAAGTCTGAGGTTTTCGGACAATTTGAATCTTGTTACATTTCTGTGTAATTTCTAACTGTGTTGAAGCATCATATTTCTTACATATATAAATATTTAGGGGTTAATTGTGAACGTACAAGCATATTTTTTTCATTACAGGGTTTCAACGATTTAATCCTTTATGTTATAGACCATTAGAAATCAGGCACCGTAGGAATACTGAAAGCATAATCGCGTGTGGGGGAGAGTAGAGTTACTATGAAGAAATTTAGGGACGATAGTTGATCCCCAGACTTCAGTGGGAAACGAGAGAAACCTTAGCCAGGAAGGGAAATGACGTAATACTTTTAGAGAAAGAAAAATATTAATGTAACCTATATTTTCATTGAAAAACTGAAGATGAACAGTTGCTAAGAAGTGAACAATTATTTTCGTTCAAAGATCGGTTAAATGCAATCGAACGAGAAAATGGAGCGAAGACCATTGGTCAACGAAAGACAACCAGTAAAAAGGTGAACGAAAAAATTGTAGCGAAATTGGAGAAAATTAATAAATTAGAAATTGGATCTGGAACATAGATGTACAATTTTCATAGAAATGTCGAAGAATATTACTGAAGATTGCGGTAGGGAGTTGTTGTCGATGTAAATTTAGCTCCAGATCATCACTAATCCAAGAGAACTGGGACAGCGCTATTCCAACGGTAACCCTCCCATCTTTCTTTTCCCGACAGTGTATCTAGGATTACGTTAAAAAAAATGTGTCCTTACTTTTAGAAGAAAGCGTGTGATTTGAGGGAGGTTTGGCTGCTATTAACGGCGACCTCGTAGAATTTCTTTCATACTGGCTCTTGTTGGCATGTAGTTATCGTTTACAGTGAAAACATAGAGTTTACCAGCGAAAGAGAAAATGGGGCCATAATTTTCGTTGAGAGGCGGATTACATGTTAAACATGGAAGAATAACCGTCCACCATTAAAGTATGACAGTGAATAAGAATTCATTTTTGTTTTGTCTGTGAGAGGAGCAGGTTTTTTAATGAAAAACTGCAGATCTTACCGAGAAAGCAATCATTATTATTATGATCGAAAAATACCAAAATAATATTCTTGAAGGGAAGGAAAGAGAAAAACTAAATAAATAAAGAGTGAAAGATGACTTCCATTTTATTGAAAAATTGAACAATGTTAGCAAACGAAAGTTTCCAGTGAATGACAGGAATAAGAAGCAAGATATTTGAAGCGGAAGACATAAGATGCAAAAGATGGAAGGAGCTTTTGGAGAGTGAGGTGAGAGAGAAAGAGAGAGAGAGAGGGAGGGGAGAAAAATATGGTGAAGAATGAAATCCAAGAAAATTGTCGGAATCAGACGAGAGTCAAGAGATTACTTTCCCCTGGACCAATTCAATTTCATTAGACTAGTGGGGAAACAATATCTGTAGTAGTAGTAGTAGCAGCAGCAGCAGCGGTGATTACGATCTTATGCCGATAATTGTGATTGGGGAATTGATGAAGATAATAGTGATAATGGGGATAATGGCAATCTGGAATGTCCTATATTGGCACGAGGCCATACGCTTTATTATAGGCCCATTGAGTTAATTGCATCAAGAGTGAGACTCATTTATTTTATTAATTTCGTGGGGATATAAAAAAAAAATTAAGTCAACCTTGATTGTAATTGAATTGAGAACATAGAAAAATGGAGCCAGAAGGTACCAGATACGTCGAAAACATTCAGGCCCATCACATGACTTTCTGCAGCCACTACAATACCTGTTGGGGTTTACAATAATATTTATATTTGATAATTATAAAATTCATCATTGAAAAATTATTTCCCTTGGTGGGGAAATAATTTTGAACACTTAATTAAATCGATCCCAAAATATTACAGGTATAATGCCAAATGGCAATTTTTCTTATCTACAAGCAGATTAATGAATGAATTTGAAATAAAAACATTTGGTTTCTTGCGGTTTCATTCACAAGAAATATTTAATGATTTATGATTTCATTCGAAAATAAGATACATTATAAAAGTACAAACTGATCTCAGTACTTGATCGGTACTTTTATTTTATCGATCTGGGAAAGATATAAAAATACATTGTAGACTGCATCAGATCTGAACCACTGCAAAGGTGTCGAAACCATAATGATAACCATTAGGTAGCTGATGATGGGACTGTATGTTTGATATGCTTGTTACCAGTGATATTTTTTTTACATCTTGTGGTTTCGTTGTTCTAGATCAGTGGTTCCCAAACTTTTTCGGCCTGCCACCCCCTTGTTACCCAGGCCACATTCCTAGCACCTCACCCCAACTAACCATCACGAACAGAGACCTTTTTCTGAAGCAAATTCAAAGCAACTGATTTTCACAAATAAAACTTAACCTAATGAACCTATTATTTTGTTGTTTTTGCATGAGTCACTACCCCATTATCTCCCCCCATTTTACATGAATCGC
>NC_043003.1:866318-868818 GCF_006345805.1 Octopus sinensis
AGTGACAGAAGTAGTGATGTTTATTTTGATCACACCTCTGATCAAAGATATTCCAACCGTGACCATCTCGTCCTTTTTTTTTTCAGACTATATCTAAAAAAAAAAGAAAACTACCGTCAGTAATATGGCCTTTCTTTTTCGTTTTCTTTTTAAGCATTAAGCTGTGATTTTGAGGAGTAAGGGGTGGGAGAGCGAAGATTCGGCTGCTATTTCTAGAAGGGCGAGTGAACACACTCGGGTTGCTTGGGTGGTTATGGAAAATGGTTGTTGTGGCAATAATAGCGATGATGGCTACCGTTAGCGATAGGAAGGCAGTGTCAGTTGAAAGTGTTGACAGCAATGATTTTGAGAAGAGTGGTGGAATAGGAGTAGTGTGGTAAGGCGGCGACGGGCTGGCAGACAGGTTAGGGCGAAATGCTTAGCCGTATTTCGTCTGCGTTACGTTGTGAGTTCAAATTCCGCCGAGGTTGACTTTGCCTTTCATCCTTTCGGGGTCGATAAATTAAGTACCAGTTACGAACTGGGTCGATGTAATCGACTTAATACCTATGTCTGTCCTTGTTTGTTCCCTCTGTGTTTAGCCCCTTGTGGGTAATAAAGAAATAGGTATTTCGTCTGCCGTTACGTTCTGAGTTCAAATTCCACCGAGATCGACTTTGCTTTTCGTCCTTTCGGAGTCAATAAATTAAGTACCAGTTGCATACTGGGGTCGATCTCATCGACTGGCCCTCTCCCCACCAAAATTTCGGGCTTTGTGCATCGAGTAGAAAAGAATAATAGTATTATCGTATATTAATAATAATAATCCTTTCTACTATAGGCACAAGGCCTGAAACTTTTGCGGAGAGGAGGATAAATAAGTACTCGACTGGAACTTATTTTACCGACCCCGAAAGGGTGAGCAGCAAAGTCGATCTCATCGGAATCGGAACTCAGAACAGAAAGTCGGTTGAAGTGCCCTTAAGCAGTTTTGTCCGGCGAACTAACAATTGTGCCAACCCGAGGCCTTAATAACAATAACAGTAGCAATAATTATACTAAATTCCTGGTAATTTTTGGCACAAGACTAGCAATTTTGAAGTGAGAGGGCTAAGTCGATTACATCGAACCCCGGAACGTAACTGGTACTTAATTTGCCGAGCCCAAAAGGATGAGAAGCAAAGTCAACCTCAGCGGGATTTGAACTCAGACCTTAAAAATCCAAAAATACGAATATTTTTTTTCTACTCTAGGTACAAGGCCAGAAATTTTGGGGGAGGGGGGCCAGTCAATTAAATCGACCCCAGTACGCAACTGGTACTTAATTTATCGACCCCGAAAGGATGAAAGGCAAATTCGACCTCGTCGGGATTTGAACTCAGAGTGTAAAACCCAATAATACAAATAATGGCGTATAGGTTGTTGTAAGGGGTGTCATAATAAGAATGCTAGAGAGGAGTAGATTTTCGGGTGGAGTGATGGGATTATGAAGGTAGAAAGGGGTGGATAATGTCTGTCTGTTTGTCTGTGCATGTGTGTGTGTGTGTGTGTGTGTGTGTGGTGTGTGGAGTGGAGAAGAAATTCAGGTCACATCAGACAGACAACGAAACACTTGGAAAGGATAGAGTGGGGTGGGGGGACGGAGGTAGGAGGTGAAAGAGGAGGAGGATGAGGAGAAGAAGAAAGAGGGGGGGACATATGAAAAGGGGACGGAGTGGAGGAATCATATTATGAAAGTTATTTTCATTATCTTAAGCGACTGGTTGACAGCAGATCATGTGTACACGCTGCTGGGGTTACATGTAGACGCGTATGTGTGTGTGTGTGTGTGTGTACGCCCCTGTTCAGGGTGTAACTCGGGTAGGGCACCGAGAAAGTTTAACAAATACAAGCGAGGTGGGGACAAACTACTTTGCTGTACCCCACTTATTTTTGTCTGTGTGTCCGCTACCCCTACTACACCCCACCGTACCCCCATCCCATAAACGCAGGCACTAGGCAAAGAAAAGGAATAACCCCGGGGTATGGGTGGTGGTCGATAGTGGTGGTTGTAGTTGCGATGGTGTTGAGTGGTAGTTTGTTGTGAAAAAGTGGATGTGATAGCTGTGATGACGGCCACAAAAATGGTGGTGGTGGTGGTGATGCTACTGGTCATTGTTATGGTGATAGTGGCGCTGGTAATGAAGGTAGTCGATGTTGGTGGTGGTGGTGGTGGTTGCAATGATTGCAGTTGTCATGGCTGTTGCCATAGGAGACATGATGATGATGGCGTTGCAGCAGCTAAAGTTGGACGGACATCTCAGACGACGACGACGATGACGATGATGACAATGATGACGATGATGATGATGATGATGATCCTTTCTACTACAGGCGCAACGCCTCAAATTTTGCGGGAGGGACTTAACCGATAACATCGACCCTAGTATTTAACTGGTACTTCTTTTATCGACCCCGAAAAGGACGAAAGGTAAAGTTGACCTCGGCGGGATTTGAACTCAGAACGTGAAGATGATAATAA
>NC_043003.1:873818-883818 GCF_006345805.1 Octopus sinensis
TGTGGTTTCGATTCCCAAACCGGTGATGCATTGTGTTCTTGAACAAGACACTCCACTCCGTTGTAACTGAGTAAACAGATTGGCGTTGTAGTGACGGGGAAACGTTGGCCCGACCCGCTTCGATGGCATCATACGAAAGCCACAACAACTGGAAGAAGCGCACTGTGACCAGCAATGCGTGACAACATCCGGTAGTCTGGTCCGTAGATATATATATGGAAAATTGAACATTAAACAGGTAAAACTCACAAGATCCAACATGGAAACCAGTTGTTGACTTAAGAAGAAAGGAACAACCCCCCCACACACACACAAATATATACGCAGGTTTTGTGGGTGTGTGCGTGTGTATAGTCATACATTGATCGTATAAACATATAAGATACATACATGTGTATATATATACATACATATATATATACATGTATATATATATGTATATATATATACATACATACACATGTATATATATACATACATACACATGTATATATATACATACATACACATGTATATATATACATACATACACATGTATAAATACATACACACACAGAGAGGCTCTTGAACATGTATTTATAAGCGACTGTCGTTTGTGTAAGAGAGAGAGAGAGGTGGGTGGGGGGGAGTGAAGCATGTGACTTCGGAATGCGTATCCTTGCATGCGTTGATCATTCTGTGTGGCTGCGAGTGAATGGTTCCGCACGAAACGAGGATGTCTGCGTTTGCAGAAAAGGCTGCACAATAATAATAATAAATAATAATAATAATAATAAATAATAATATCTGTGCAGGTATGGATTGTAAATGGATCCTCTCAGTAGTTCAATATATTGGTATATGCTCTGTGTGTGTGTGTGTGTGTGTGTGTGTGTGTCGTATGTCATCGTATATACATGAGATTGTGGTACCGATTGTGTGAACATGTTCGCTAAGTCTCTTTCTTTCTGTCTGTCTCCCTAGGTATTAATCTATTAAGGCCAGCGGTTTTCAACCGCAGCTCCCAGGGGTGCAATGTGGCCCGCAAGCATCCTTCCGGCGGCCCTCGACAGTTTTCCTTCTATAAATATAATTAATTTCTCTTTAATTGACTTGGGTTTCCCTTTTCCCGGTGCGGCCCCCTAAAGAAAAATTCAGGTTTTGGATCTGGTCCGGATATTTAAAAATGCTGGGAACCACTGATCGACACATAATGAGGACATCTTCGCAGTCGTTCGATGAGATGCTAGTAAATGCAGCCAAACCCAGCAGATTTCATTCTGCTGTCTTTAGAAAAAGTCGGACGCATTCGGTGCCCTTAAAACTGCGCAATGGTCACGGCTGGAATATTTTTGATCATAGTTTCATTGAATTCATGTTGACCTGAAGCTCAACACCAGCAACACCAACTCGTCCATCAAACACCACCACCAAAGTCCGGCAAGGCACGAGAATACGTTCAGTTGTGATGGTGATGATGATGATGATGATGACGATGAATGTTGTAGTAATGATCGCAGTGACGGTTGTCATCGTAATCATAACATTCGTTCGGTAGTAGTAGTATTAGTAGTGGTAGTAGTAGTATTAGTAGTGGTGGTGGTAGTGGTGGTAATGAAAAGGATTGAATGAACAAATAAATATATGTAAGAATTGCAACCGTTTTTAAGACATCCTAACGGAACTGGATCCAGGATCCAACACACGCACACACACGCACACACACACGCACACACACACGCACACACGTATGTCTATATAAATGCATGACATATATGTGTATTTATGAATGTGTGTGTGTGTGTGTGTGTGTGTGTAGGGAGATGGTGTTGATGCAGTAAAAAAACTGGAGAAAGGGTCATCCTGTACAAACTCTAATTCGGTAAGCGTCACCACCCCTCCCCCACCACACATCCCGCCCCCCGCCCCCCAGGTAAATGTCAAATATGTAGAACCAGCAAAGTGGAAATGAAATGAACGTACGAGATGCAGCTTTAGTTCCTCCCCCCCCCCCATATTGGTGAGCGACCCAGTTCTATTATCACGCAATCTCTCTCTCCCTCTCTCTCTCTCTTCCCAACGGGCACCTGCTGTTCTTGTAATCGCTTTCCTTTTCGGAGTTTGCGCTGGTTCACACCCCCTCCCCCCGCCCTTCCATATCTTCTTCTCTTGCCTCTTCTTCTCTCCATCCTACAAATTCACTCGTTACGTATCGATCTCCGTTCGCTTCGTTTTCTTTATCGACTCTTGCATTAAAGACCAGCCAATCATTTCTCCATCTATCACCTTCTCAAATCTATCTGTCTATCGATCTAATTGACAATCTAATTCTCTGACAATCCCTGTCTATCTATCTTTCTACCTGTCTATCATTCTATCCCTCTCTCTATCTTGCGTTCTCTCTCTCTTCCTTACTCTCAGTCTATCCATCTATGTTGCTCTCTCTCTCTCTCTCTCTCTCTCTATCCATCTCTCTGTCATCTAGTTAGCTCTGCATTTGTCCGTCTATCCATCCGTCCACCAATCTATCTATCCATCTATATTGCAGTCAATTTATCTGACTATCTAGCTATGTGCATGTATCTTTGCATCTTTTTGTATCTCTATCTGTCGCCATTTCTCGATATCTAAATCTATCGAATGGCTCTCCCGACCCCCTCGTATTTCTCTTTCCTGGCTTTGAATCTAACAGCTTCACATCAACCATACTGGTTACAATACGGAGAAAAATAGACGAAAGGGAAGAATATACAATAAAGGCACCAGTGATTGAATCACCGAAAATAGTGGGGGAAAAACGAAAAATTACCGAAAGCGACCATCGGAGAAAGAAAACGTAGGGCAAAGTAAGACATTGTAAAGAATTTTATTTAAGGGGACAATAGGGAACTAGGAGAGAGAATGAAAGAGAGGGGAAAGATGTGCTGAAGGAAAAATTGTAAAATATATTTGTGTGTGAAAGAAGCAAAGAAAGCAGAAGGCTTCGATGTATATAATTTTGGTGGGAACAAAATTCTTGTAATGTTAGATTTCGAAATGGAAAAAAAAAAAATGGGTGGTGGAGAATGAAAGAGAAAAAGGAAGATTGTTGCAAAAAGCCGTGGATTAATAAAAAAATTAAGTCGTTCATTCATTTTTAGAGAAGCAAAGGAATTAGAACGAAAGCAGTCCCAAGAATGGGGAAAACCAAATTCAGGGAATGATTTCATTGAATTTTTATGGGGAAGGGGTCCCCTTTTTGTCGATTCGAAAGCTTAAACCTTGTGAGGTTTACTTGCATTTTTGGCTTTCTTTTCTTTTTTGAGGGGCAGAAACATGGAATGTTGTAATAGCCCTCTTTCCCAACGTATGAGATTTGAAAAATTCCAGCGATAATCCTTTCTCTGTGATTCCACCGAAATAATGAATGACGCGATTTGGAAGAATGTCTGTGACAGCAACACCAGTTGGAATTCTACAAATAAGAGTATGCAACACCCTCCCAAACAAAAACAACAACAAACTGACCCCCAAAACAAAGCCAATAATAATAATAATAATAATAATAATAATAACAGTACAAGGCCAATAATAACGTTTGTTAAATTATTAACATAATAATGCTTTCTTAACAACAACAATAATAATAATAATGCTTTAATAATAATTGTTTCTAATAATAAAGGGTGTTTGAAACTTACCTCCTGTTTTAAAGACAAAATCTCCGACTTTGAGGAATATAAGGAAAATATATAATTTTTTTCTGCTATTTGCAGATATTTGCCGGTTTTGAAAAAAGACTGCTATATATTGTAATATTGTAATATTGTAATATGTGTTGTATGAATAGTTGTTCGCTAAACAGTCGTCAGGTGTGTGTGTGTGTATGAGAAATGAGAGAGCGAATGACGAATAGACAGATACACAGTACTATATAATATAAATGTGTATATATATATATATGTATGTATGTATGAGTATGTGTGTATAAGTGTAGGTGTATATATGTGTGTGTGTGTGTGTGGATATGTATCTGTATACAACAGCAGCAGTAGTTAAAGAGGAGAGAAGGGAAAAGCGAAGCAGAATTAGTTGACTACCGATGTGAAAGCTTCTTCACTGGCTGAGGAGAGTGAAAATTGCGTGTGTGTGTGTGTGTGTGTGCGTGCGCGTGACTATCTGACTGTGTGTGTGTGTGTGTGTGTGTGACAGTGGTTGTCGTAGGCAGCTTCCACAAAAAGCTAAGAGCAGATCCAACCAACGCTTAGTGTTGTGGTGGCGGCGGCGGCGGTGCTAGTAGTAATTGTAGTGGAGGTGGTGGTGGTGGTGGTGGTGGTAGTTGTCGAACACGAAGCAGCAGCGATGACGGAGCTTTATAGTAGCTGCCTTACTACTACTACTACTGCTGCTGCTTATAGTGATGATAGTGGTGGTAATAGTAGCAGAGAGAAGGAGGGCGCAGTCCCCCCTGACCAACAAAGCGAAAACACGGTTCGCGATATTAGAAAGTTGCTCTCGATTCTCACTCCACAGCGCATGCGCGCGATCGCTTCTCTCAACGCAATTTCTTCTATTTTCTCCAGCGATGCGATGGCATTTTCACCCCCGGTTTTTGTTGAATTTCGTTTTGCTTTTGTTTTTGTTTTCTTTTCTTATTGTTGAACATATCCGCATCTTTCTAAAAAAAAAAAAAAAAAAGAGAAAAGTAAAAGAAAGAAAAACCGAAAACATGTAAAGAAAAACAATGGAACTGTGAACCAGTCTCTTCTGGTTCTCCTTTCAGACCAAGATATGGAGAAGAGATGCGATGGTTGTTGCTTATGAAAATAATTAGGATTCTGTGGCAGACATACCCGTTTTGTCATTGTAAGCAGATGGTCTCGAGGCACCTGAGTACAGCAGACCCAATGAATATCCCCAAAGCGCTGCAAAAGTTGAGGCACCTTGCGGGGCCGTCTTGGGCAAATCAATGCATTGAGTTCCCTAGCATTTATTTATTGACAACAGGCGGTATAGATCAGAAATGGGCCTGCAGACCTATGAGACCCCCGGGGAAAATGATTGCACTGGGCCCTATTTGTGGACAGCAAACCGCAGCATACATAAGTTAGCATTGGACTGCCAGACCCGTGAGACCCTTAGTAAATTTATGAACTGGGCCCTAGTGTATTTATTTATTGATAGCAAACTGCAGCATACAGGGATCAAAACTATGCCCCTAGACCCGTGTGGACTCCTGGGTAAATTAATAACTGAGCCCTATTTCTTGACAACAGGCTACAGAACTGACTCGTGGGGCCTCCAAGCAGCGATCCAATGAGTCCATACCGTAAGTCAGTGGTATGATAGCGTGATAAAAGAAAAAAAAAAACGCTTTGCTATCGTGAGCTGGTGCCCCTGAGTACGGCAGACCTATGGACATTCGCAAATTATTGCGTGGCACCTTGGGCAAGTGTCTTCTACTATAGCCTCGGGCCGACCAAAGCGGAAACTGAAAGAAGCCTGTCGTATATATTCTTATGTTTGTTTCAGTCATTTGACTACGGCCGTGCTGGAGCACTACCTTTAGTCGGACAAATCGACCCCAGGATTTATTCGCTGTAAGCCTGGTACTTATTCTATCGGTCTCTTCGTGCCGAACCGCTAAGTTACGCGGACGTAAACACATTAACACCGGTTGTCAAGTGATGGTGGAGGGGGGGGGGCAAACACAGACACAAATAACAAACCCTGTGTGATAAGTAGCTTGCTTACCAACTACATGCTTCCGGGTTCAGTCCCACTGCGTGAGCACCTTGGGCAAGTGTCTTCTACTACAGCCTCGGGCCGACCAAAGCCTTGTGAGTGGATTTGGTAGACGGAAACTGAAAGAAGTCCGTCATATATATATTAGATATATATATATATATATATATATATATATATATATATATATATGTATATGCTTATATGGGTACGGGGTGTTACCGACTGTGTAAACAACATTAAATACTCAAACAACGAGAGAGAAAATTGAAAAAGGACGAGTAATCACAGAGAAAGGACCCTTCATCAGTTGTCGACTGTCTCTCTTCTCCTCATTTCGAGCATTCAACGGCATCGGTTGTTACCCTTCTGCTCCCGCACTGGTTCGTTTAGGGTTAGGTTGTTGGGATATTGGATAAAAAGTCCCATCCTGAGTCACATAGGCTCAAAGGGTCTGTTTCCTAGTTTCTGTGGTGCATATATTTCCCCCGGGACCGAACGCCGGTCATTTTTGCCAGCTGACTGGACTGGAGCAACGTGAAATGAAGTGTTTTGCTCAAGAACACATCGGTTCACCCGGCCCAGGGATCGAAACCACAACCTTACAATCAGGCGTCTCACACCCCTGACCACTAAACCACACGCCTCCACCTATGGTCGACGGCGTATGTTGCTGAAGAGATTTTAGTACTTGTACATTCCCTTGTTTTTCGCACATCAAGTACGAATACCAACTTGGTGTCTGGCGCTAATAAGACCACCAAAATCTGCAATATGAAAAGAGTTCAAAAGGACAACCATACTGCATCGTCCGTCGCGCCGGTTAACAGGGGACAAATTCGGGAATTAGGTAGAGGGGTCTTTCCGAAAAAATTTATAGCAGTTTCCATCCAATAACAGTACAAGCAGCAGTAAGCTTGTAGCATGTTGTGTGAGGCCTGGGGTGGGAGCACAAAGGACGTATGTCCCAGACCCCGATGCCGGCCCAGGAGGGAACAACCGTTAAGGATTGAGGATATGGAAAGACTTAAAAAGGGGACTTCTCATAGGATCCTATGGAGGAAGTGTCTGAGGATTCTATTCCCGTGACCCTCACAGGTGGCTGGAGAAGATGGCGAGAGGGGCGGACATCTCCATATTGTAGAGGGAATCCACTTAGATGTACATTTCCTCCATATTCTTTGCATTATTAAAATAGGATTAAAGATTATTTTTCAGACCTAGAAATATTTAGCACTGAATTTTGTACCAATCCAACCACGACAGCCACCACTACAACTTACACCTTGATTATCTTTTATCTTTTGCTTGTTTTAGTCATTAGACTGCGGCCATGCTGGGGCACCGCCTTGGGGAATTTTTAATTGAAGGAAATTATCCCAGGGCTTTCTTTTCTTTGTTGAGCCTGGTATTTATTCCATCGGACTATCTTGTCGAACCGTTAAGTTACGGGGACGTTAACACACCCGCACTGGTTCTCAAGCGACGGTGAGTGACAAATACATACACAAACACACACACATACACACACACACACACATATACGATGGGCTTCTTTCAGTTTCTGTCTACTAAATCCACTCATAAGGCTTTGGTCGGTCTGAGACACTTGCTCAAGGTGCCACACAGTGGGACTGAACCCAGGACCATGTGGTTGGGAAGCAAGTTCCTTACCACACAGCCACACCAGCGCTTATATAAGTTGGCTGAGTTTTTAGTGCGTCGAACAAAATGCCTTTACATATTAAATGCTTTAATGCGTTAATGAGCTGGTGAAATAGGGTGCGTCTAAATATTTATTCCATTGTCCACAGGGGGCAAAACATAGAGGGGACAAACACAGGGATTAAGTTGATTATATCGACCCCAGTGCGTAACTGGTACTTAATTTATCGACCCCGAAAGGATGAAAGGCAAAGTCGACCTCGGCGGAATTTGAACTCAGAACGTAACGGCAGACGAAATACCGCTAAGCATCAGGCCCGGTGTGCTAACGCTCCTGCCAGATCGCCACCCTCGGGTGCGTCTGAATATGGTCATGAGTCTCTTACCACTCCTGGTATCTATTTTTTATTTTCTTGTTCCTAGAAAAGAGAAAGGTGAAGTTAACCTTAACGGGATTTGAACTGTAACTCTATATTTACCAGAAAGCATTTTCTCCAACGCTCTGGCAATCTTCTGCCTCCTTTGAATCAATAAAATCGATGTGTTTGAGTAAAATGAAGGAAATACCTGACTCTCGTTTAATTGTGTCTATTATTTTCGTCTGCTATTGTCACGAGATTGCTGTGCTTGCTTTTGAATCACATCAGCAGCATCGAGAGGAAGATTTTGATTCAGTATAAGTCTGTGCATGTGGAGGCACATGGCCTAGTGGTTAGAGCAGCGGACTCGCGGTCGAGGGGTCGCGGGTTCGAATCTCAGACCGGGTGATGTGTGTGTTTATGAGCGAAACACCTAAGCTCCACGCGGCTCCGGCAGAAGGTAATGGCGAACTTCTGCTGACTCTTTTGCCACAACTTTCTCTCACTCTTTCCTCCCGCATCTTGCAGCTCACCTGCGACGGACCGCCAAGGAAACCGGGAAACCGGCCCTTATGAGCCAGGCATGGCTCGAGAAGGAACAAACATAGATCGTAATCAGTGAAGGCGCGTGGCTTAGTGGTTAGGGTGTTCTACTCCCCATTGTAACGGTTATAGTTTCAGTTCCCCCGACCGTGCGCTGCGTTGAGTTCTTGGGCAAGACACTTCCTTTCAGCGATGTTCTTCCCCACTCAACTGTAAAACGAGTTCCATCAAGTGGGATTTGATTTTTGAACAGAGGCAAAGGTCGCAAGGGACAAAATCTAGGGAATATGGTGGTTGTGGGACCCACGAAATGTTGTGCTTGGCCAAAAACCGCTGCAGGAGCTGTGCCTAATGGGCATATCGGTTGTCCTGGTGGAGTTGCCACTCCCTTGATGCATGTAATGCTGACGAACTGCATCCCGCAAACGCCGCAACGGGTCCCGGCAGTACTCCTTGTTGACTGACTGACCCAGCTGGAGCATACTCATGATGAACTGGCACTCGGTCGCTTACGTCAATAACAGTTCCAGTTGATCAGATCAACGGAACAGCCTGCTCGTGAAACTGACCACTCCACGTGCACCCCTTCACATAGTTCTTAGAGAGATTCAGCGTGACACAGAGTGTGACAAGGCTGGCCCTTTAAAATACAGGTACAACTCATTTTGGCCAGGTGAGTGGACTGGAGCAGCGTGAAATGAAGCGTCTTGCTCAAGGACACAACGCGTAGTCAGGAATTGAACTCACGACCTTACAATCGTGAGCCGAATACCCTAACCACTAAGCCACGAGCCTTCACTACATAATGAACAATGTCCTTATATTCTTTTCTACACTAGGCACAATGCCCGAAATTTTTGGAGACGTGGGGGGGGGCAGTCGATAGATCGACCCCATTACACAACTGGTACTTAATTTATCGACCCCGAAATGATGAAAGGCAAAGTCGACCTCGGTGGAAATTGAACTCAGAACGTAGCGGCAGACGAAATACCTATTTCTTTACTACCCACAAGGGGCTACACACAGAGAGGACAAACAAGGACAGACAAACGGATTAAGTCGATTACATCGACCCAAGTGCGTAACTGGTACTTATTTAATCGATCCCGAAAGGATGAAAGGCAAACTCGACCTCGGCGGAATTTGAACTCGGAACGTAGCGGCAGACGAAAACCGCTAAGCATTTCGCCCGGTGGGCTAACGATTCTGCCCTTATAATCGAAGAAAACTCTCGACACTGTTCTCACATTATTTCGACCCATTCGTCCTTTCTTCAGCCTCCGAGAGGTTGGGGGCACTAACGTAGCTCGCGCCGCCTGGGGTGGCCCTTCTGTTTGCCGTGCCAGACTCCACAAAAAAAAACACATATTGCCTACACCAGACCTAAAAGTAGTGCCCCTTTAAAAGTGGCACCCGGGGCGGACCGCCCCTACCGACCTCTAGCTACGCTAATGGTTGTGGGTGGGGTTTATCCATTGCGAAGACTGAACCAAGGTTTCAGAGTCATTGCCAGGATCCCCGATTCCTCACCGGTTATGACTGTTTGCAAAACATTTTCGTCTTCCTCGACACAATCAAGGATTTCCTTCGCAGTTGAAACTCGATCTGGGAAGTTAACCCAGTCACAGACAAGCGGCCCTTTCAGGGTGTCGGGGAAATAGCTGTAATCTCAGTCACTTATACGCCATAGAAATTGAGATATATCTATCTTTCTCTCTAATCTATCT
>NC_043003.1:886318-913818 GCF_006345805.1 Octopus sinensis
AAATATAAACACCGCAGGTATTGAATATATAGGAACATTCTAATTAAAACTTCCAACAAGTACAAACATAACAAGTCTAATGTAGTTAAGATTATATGCCAACATAACATGGCAGTCCTGGCTTAGGATGAATGTTGCTGTAATTTAGCCCCAGGAGACATTGTCTCCAGTTGGCTGTACGACACGATCTGTGTCCTTATATTTTCAAACGAGAGAATCTAGCACCCCCATTCAGCTCAAAACCACATCTGTATATTGCGATTTCTGGGTTATTTCTCTTCATCAGCACAGAATAATTGTTCGGTTAGATACACAGATATTTTGTTTTGAGCTGAGTGGGGGTGCTAAATTCCCTTGTTCGAAATTATGACACAGATCGTGTCGTAAAGCCAGCTGGAGACGATGTCTCCTGGGGTTAAATTACAGCAACATTCATCCTAAACCAGGACTGCCATTTTATGTTGGCAAAAATCTTTACCCCAAAGTTCTGTTGTGAGATTTACAAATAGTAATTTTCAAACATTGATTTTTATGTTCGTATCTTGGGATTTTTATTTGTCCATTGAAAATTTTATAGACGCCTTTTGCTCTTGAAGTAAAAAGCCTGATCTTCGAGATGTGACGTGACCCAACGGTCACAAGTTCAAGAGAGTCTACACTTCATATCAATATTGCTATCAAATTTTCGCACAAGGCCAGCGGTTCCGAAGACGGGAGATTATCGATTACATCGATCCCAGTGCTCAACTGGTATTTATTTTATGGTCCTTGAACGGACGGAAAGCAAAGTCAACCTCTGTAGAATTTGAATGTATAGACGACGTACGAAATGCCGCCAAGAGTTTTGCCCGGCGTGCTAACGATTCTGCCAACTCGCCGCCTTATGGCAGCCTTTAAAACATCAGATACTTCTGACCTCCATAAGTGACTTCGTGTAATCAAAGCAAACAGTCACAAAGTTCTACGGAGTTGTCTTATTTCAGACAGTAGAACTTTATTAAATAAAAGTTATTCAGCGCGTCCTCACACTTCTTTACTTTCCACATAACGCTTTCCAATGGCCACGTCGTTAGATTTGCAAAGATCTTGGAGGAATTGGTTCAGTCAGTTTGTGTAGAGTTAAGGTAGGTTTGGGGCTTATAGTTCTCGGCCATATTGATTTTAGATCTTTTGTTTTAATTGTTTCAGTTATTGCGGCGCGGGCGTGCCGGAGGCGCCGCCGTGAAGGGATTTAGTCGATCACTTCGAAACCGGTATTTTTTCTATCGGATCTGTTGCCAAGCTGCCAAGTCACAAGGACACAAACAAACCAACACCGGTTTGTTAGAGTGGCAACGAACATTACTTGTTACTACAACTACTAGGGTGATCTCTTCGAGAGATTTCAGAACTTGCATTTTTGGTTTTATATATATACGCCAGCTGAATTCAATTCGTCCACAGTCGAAAGACGCCTGTTGTTATGTCCTGTTATTATTATATTATTATTATTATTATTATTATTATTATTATTATTATTATTATTATTATTATTGTTATTTTTATTGTATTTTTGTATTTATATTCGTGTAACATCGTCTGTTTTTCCGTCCTTGTTCTCGTATACATTCGATGCTTTTTTCCAAGGTATCTAATGTTCTTAGCCTAGTTTTTCCTTGGGGCTGGCCAGATTGGAGCAATCTCAAGATTAATCAGCCGAAATTGCAAGGATGATCCGGCTCTTGACTGAAGATAAAAGGCTTCGAATGACCCGTCCTTGTTTTTTTTTGTTTTTGTATCGTCTACTGGATTTTTGTTGTCCCTTTTTTGTATCACCTTGTTGTCTGGATGTTTTGCGTTCTTGTCCCATTTTGTATTTTATATATATATATATACATATATATGTATGTATGTATGTATGTATGTATGTATGTATGTATGTATGTATGTATGTATGTATGTATGTATGTATGTATGTATGTGTGTATGTATGTATACATATATAGGTTTGGTGATGTAAGCAGGAAAATAGATCTCGAAACGTGAGTATACGTACTTTTTTTTAAATATTAATAATCGGCAGAAGTCACAGTGACTGAAGGGCCGAGAGTTTCATGCGTTGGCACTCATCAAAGTGGTTTCAAATCAGATTTGGAAAGTATGTTTGTGCGTGTGCGCTTGTGTGTGTGTGTGTGATCGTGTGTGCGTGTGTGTGTGTGTGCGTGCGTGTGTGTGTGCGTGCGTGTGTGTGTGTGTGTGTATCAGGGCCTTCATTATTTAAATGCGATATAAGGAAGATATGGCTGTTATATGTAATGGGTTAAGTCGGTCAATAAGTGATGATTAGATTAGATTGATGCGGTTAATTAAGTAATTGCAAATACTTTCGTTAATATTTGATGGGCAACACTTAATAAAATATAGTTCCAGAGAGAGAGAGAGAGAGAGAGAGAGAGAAAGAAAGAAAGAGAGAGTGAGAGAGAGAGAGTCAGATCAGGTGATCTTTGCAATTAATCAAAGAAATTAAGAACAGATGAAACGCCAGAGATCATGTGGAATGGAATAGAACAAAAGAAAAAATCAAAGTTTCCAGATAGGTCAAATATTATGTGGTGTCTCCTAGCGGACATTTCTTTAGTGTGCGTTCTACCTGGACATTCTCACTTTAGCGAGCAGTCTAATCTTAACCCTAACGATAACTCTAAACTTAATCCTAACCCTGAGCCTTAACCCTAGCCCCAACCCTATACCTTACTCCTAACCCTAACTCTAACCTTAAGCCGTAACCCTAGCCTTAAATCCTAACCATAATCCTAAATCTTAAAACTTAACTCTAGCCCTAAACCCTGACCCTGGCACGCACACACACACACACGCACACACGATCACACACACACACACAAGCGCACACGCACATCATTCTAACTTTAAACCTTAACCCTAACCTTACTCCTAAATCCAGATCATGTCATTTCACAACTCAGACTAAAGTGGTACCTTCATTTCTTCATATTTGACAGGACTAGAATTTGAAATCAAGGAATAAGTACAAAGATGCATAGAATACATAGCGTATTATATCAGATGAAGGGGATGCGGCGGAGATGAAGGAAAAATTTAGCAATATCAATGCAAGACTTAAGAGACAAATGCTTTGATACAATCCACTGCGAAAAGTACACTTCAGAAGTGAGCCGAAGGGAAGCTGTCCATGAAGGGGCGGGCGGAGGTAGTGAATGCGTACATCGCTTCCGTCATCTACTACCTCTTGACCATCATTCCTTGCTCTTTTTCGTGGCAGATCAAGCCGGAGCACTTGCTCTTCTGCTTTCTGTGGAAGGGACGTTTTCCGCTGAGTGGAGGACTGGGCATGCCATGGGTAATGATTGGATAATGATGCGCAGACAGGCCCTCAGGCTGATCCATCTCTAGCATTTCCTTGACGTTGAGCAAGTGTGGTAGCCGTTCGTCAGACATGACTTTCTGCAGCTTGTCTCATTGGCGAACCTATAGTCCTGGATGAAGCTAGATCAAGAAAGGGCGCTTGGCACCTGGAATGTCGGCAAGCGCTCACAGCACCCCCAGTTGTGCAATGCGGTCGGTAGAAGTTCCATACTGGAGTTCTATACAGGATTAATGCTGGGCAACTGTGACGAGATCCTGGGAGAAAATCTGAGCGTCGAAAGAGATCAATTAGCTGGTCTTTTCAGGAGCTCTTTTGGGCCGGGGCCTATGGACAATTTCCAGAAATCCCCGGCCTAGCAGTGCCACCAGGGTGCTCTGCCGGTTCGAGACAAGCTCTACAAGCACGGAAGTACTGTCTAACTTCTGCAACAGCTTAACTGCATTTCGTCCGGCCTTACCTTCTGAGTTCAAATACCGCTGAGGTCCACTTTGCCTATCCTTTCGGGCTCGATAAAAGAAGTACCAGTTAGATACTGGGGTCGATGTAATCCACTCATCCCCCTCCCTCAAATTTCTGGCCTATAGTGGAAAAGATTATTATTATTATTATCATCACCTCATTCCTCCCATTACCATCATTATCCTCCCCCTCCTCCTACTACTACTGCCTCTCCTCCTCCTCCTACGCCTCCTGTCACCCTTGTATCCCCCCTCTCCATTCTCCTCCCGCTCCGATTTCTCTTTTACTCCTTCAGTGTCGTTCTCGTTGTTAATGTCGTCAGAAAAGTTTTTTGGGTCATTTTTCATATTGCTAAGAACAGTAGTAGTAGTAGTAGTAGTAGTAGTAGTATAGTAGTAGTAGTAGTAGTAGTAGTAACAGCAATAGTAGTAGTAGTAGTTGTAGTAGCGGCAGCAGCAGCAGCAGCAGCAGTAGTAGTAGTAGTAGTAGTAGAAGCAGCAGTAGCAGCAATAGTAGTAGTAGTAGTAGTTGTAGTAGCGGCAGCAGCCGTAGTAGTAGTAGTAGTAGTAGTAGTATTAGTAGTAGTATTAGTAGTAGTAGTAGTAGTAGTAGTAGCAGTAGTAGTAGTAGTAGTAGTAGTAAGGAGAGTGAGTGAGGGAGGGAGGGAGCAGCGTCGGTGACCTTTGTCGACTGGTGAAACGATAGCAAGATATTTGATATTCGTCTGATATCCAATGGTGAACCGCTGTCCGTCTCTCTTCTAACCTACATCTCATTCAATATCAGGATATTGCCGACATCATATCACATTGAACTTTCAATAAAATCAGATTCTCTCGAGAACATTATTCTTATACTTGTTTTTAATGGTGTTGCTGTCGTTGTTGCTGTTACTATGGTTATTTATATTTAGTGATTGCTATTTTTTTTTTAGTCTTCCAAGGATCGCCAGAGGGCGTAGCGTCTTGAGGCACAGCAATGTGTCGGATCGCCATTCTAACAACTTTAGTTTTTATCGAAAAGTTTTCAGCCAAGTCCGGATTAAACAACCAGTGCCGGATTTACCATTTACCATTTACGCTATGGCTTAAATGGTAAATAACGAAGGTGCGTGGTTTAATGGTTAGAGTCTTGGGCTCACTATCATTAGGTCTTGGGTTCGATACTTGGGCCGGTCGGTCCTTAAGTGTCGTTAAGAATCACTTCATTTTATGCCACTCCACTATACTCAGCTTAAAATGGGTTTAATCTTGAAACGGACGCGTTCAGGGAAAAGTCTTGTACTTTCGGCCATTATTCTTTGAAAATCCAGAGGATCTCAGGTTTCTTGGTCATCCGCTATTCCTGGGAGGGTAGTGGCTGTAGAATCCCCAGGCCCCTCCTCTTCCATAGGGTCCTATCAGAAGCAGCCGTCATCACTCTTTCCAACTGGACTCTCAAGCATGACCAACTAAGACTGTGGATATTATCCAACCATCTCATTTCTTGGTCTCCTGCCGGTTGGTTCGGCCGCTATGTAGCTGTACAACGATGGCGAATGATGGCAACAACTCTGTTGTGGATTGGACGGTGGCACTTGTATAATAGCCAGGCGATGGCGATGGCGATGGCGGTGATCGTAGGTACATACCAAGTTGCTGTTGCTTTGTGACTATTTGACGTCAGGTCAGGCTTTATTGTTGCCGGACTATGATTATTCATGTATATCCCTCCATAGCCATCCATGGTTATCCATACCATGGGCGAAGTAGTGGAGGAGGTTGTCAATTATTAAGATGGATTCACCGTTTGATGTGTTCTGTGTGAGAAAAGCAAAAATCAAAATAAATGGCGTAGGCGTCGCTGTGTGAGTGAGACAGGCTCTCGTTTCGCCTGTTGCACAATAGATTGGCCAAGTGTTTCCTACTTGGAACGAACAATGGCTTTTCTGAGTGAATTTGGAGGACGGAAGCTGTGGGAAAGCTCGTTGTATACACACACACACACACGTATATCTGTGTGTGTATGGATGGATATGTGCCCTGTTTGTGTTTGTCCTTCACCATTGCTTGATAACTGGTGTTGGTTTGTTTACATGCCCTTAACGTAGCGGTTCGTTAAAAGAGGCCGATAGAATAAATACCAGACTTTTAAAATAAGTGGTGGGCTCAAGTTGTTCAAGGCGATGCCCCAGCATGATCGCAGTCCAATGGCTGAAACAGGTGAAAGTTAAAATAATACTTATTTCTAATTTTGGCACAATTTTGAAGGGGCAGAAAAGTGGATCTGATTGACCAGTGTTCAACTGGTGTTTATTTTGTCGACTCCTAAAGGATGAAAGGCAAACTCAACCTCATGAAATGTAGATTCCTCTGATGAGAGTTCAATAAGTTTCGAAAATCGATTGAAGCCGTTCTTCATTTCTTTTCAGTCCAGGGAGAAACAGTTCAATTTGCCCTGCTTGTCTGTCTGCCGCACAGATTTACATTATTTATGTGAACAGAGATCCCCGTTGACGGCCTCTCATATTAAATACAGTCTTAAATTCTTATAGAATACAATTTAGTAACTCTAGTTCTCAGAAGCAACTGGATCTGTTGTGATAGAAACAGACTGGCTTCTTGTGCGTTTGGGATTGGCCAAACGATGGACGAGAACGGGCTGAGAAGTTGCCGGCTTTAAGGGAGTCGTGAAAGGAGGCCCGACCTTCCGAGTTCTTTTATAAGGCCTAGAAAAAAAAAACTGATGGACCGCTACGTCTAACTCAGAAGTCTGTGAATCTGAGAGGGCAGTATGTTGAACAAAATTATAATCAATTGATTCTCCTGCATTTTCTTTTATCCCAAACCAGGAACTTTTTAGCCCCACCCCGTAGCACCTCTGATGATATCTCAATAAGATTCGAAAACTGAATGTGGCTGGTGCACATTGTGTTTCAATCTAGTTAAATTTGCCATGCACACACACGCGCGCGCACGGTCGGCACTTTGCTTATGGTGCAACTGCTCTGAGCATATGTCTTGAAATATTTCCATCAATTCCTTCATATTTTGGAATGTTTCAACTGAGGAATGTTAATGTAATGGATGCATTTCCCATTAGTTATTACGCAAACATCAAACACTTGTATTAAATTATTTCAAACTATCACTGTTTGATTTCATTATTACAACTTATATATATATATATATATCACCGTAATCACCGTGACCGACTAGGCTATCAGATGTTGCTACACATCGCTGGTCACAATGCGCTTCGCATTATTTTAGCCTTCAAATGACGCCACCCCGCTGGCTAAGAGAGCAGGCCAACAGAAGAAAGAGTGAGAGAAAGTTGTGGCGAAAGAGTACAGCAGGAAACGCCACCACCCCTTGCCAGAGACTCGTGGAGCTTTAGGTGTTTTCGCTCAATAAACACTCACAACGCCCGGTCTGGGAATCAAAACCGCGATCCTACAACCGCGAGTCCGCTGCCCTAACCACTGGGCCATTGCGCCTCCACACATATATATACACATATATATATATATTGTAGAGAATTAATAATAATGGTACACTACTCCCACGTGACGAATGGAAAAACCTAGTCACTATAAGTAAAGAGAAGCACGTGACGTACGAGGGTTCATAGTAGGCGGTCAAAGATAGTCGTGCTTTTACTGGTTTTTCTAAGAATATTGTATACTGAAGTGGGTGTTATAATAATGCAACATTTTAAGGATTATAACAGTGGAGACAAGGATTTTAACAACTCACGAGGAGTTAAGAAACTCACAAAAGTTTGGGTTGTGCGAATTTTACGAAAAATATCGTAAAATTATGGAAAATTTGTTGGCCGGTTTGCTTGAGTTGCAAAAACAGCAACTGTGGAAGCGCAATGGTCCAGTGGTTAGGGCAGCGGACTCGCGGTCGTAAGAACGCAGTTTCGATTCCTAGACCGGGCATTGTGAGTGTTTATCGAGCAACAACAACAATTGAGCTCCAAGAGGCCTGTCTAGGGCGGAAAAGGATGTCACTCTATCACCATGGCTAAGAAATCAGAAATAAGCCTCTACGGTTTTTGTTTACTTCTATTGCACGAATTATGGAAATAACAGAACCACAGCAATTACTGAATGGTGAAGACGTGTTGTCTAGGTGTTGGGGTGTTGTGCTCTCGATCGAGAGGTCGTGGGTTCGATTTAGGAGTCGGTCGGTGTGTTATGTTCTTGACCAAAACACTTCTTTTCACGTTGCTCTAGTGCTATGTAGGGACCGCCATATCAAAGAATAGACCCAAAGGTTTCCTCCGCGTGTCAAAAAAGGCTAAGCAATCTGCTCGGCGTACCAACGATTCTGCCAGCTTGCAGCCTTGTTTCTCTTGTCAATTGATGACTTTTAGTTCCAGGTAATTGTTTATGCCACCACAAGGTCCAGTTCTTGTTGCAATGTGGTGGCTGTTATGCCACAGTGACCTCGAAAGCTATACCAGTAGATCACAAGCTCCTGGTAGGGCCTCCCATGCTGGACAGGCCAAAGAATGCAGGCCAGGCTAATATGAACCACATCTTTCTAGAAGTAGAAAGGGGTCTGCGTAGAGACAACACCCTTACCTAGGAAAGAAGCAAAGTTGCAGAAGTATGGATGACAATTCAAAATCACCCAGACTTGTGAGAGGAAGGCCTTCACTCGGGGGAACACACGACCTGGAGCTCACAAAGGAAGAGGAAGAGAAGACGCCCTAAAAATAACCGGTTGTAGGAGTTGAAGCAGAACTGAAAAAGTAGGGATGCAACTGGAAAAAAAAAAACAGGAAAAAACAGTCTAGAGTCGAAAAGAGAGGAGGAAAGTTGACGATGGCCAACGCTTCAAAGGGAACGAAAGGCTTAAGAAGGAAAAGAAAGGTTTATAACTTAGCTTTTTATAACATGTGATGGTTTCTTTGTTTCATAGTCCACCGTGGGTCATTTAAAACTTGCATTATGTTACAGCTAAGAAAGGCGTGTATAGGTTCGCTATTATTGCTGGTGATCAGTGGCTCTCGACCGGGGCCCAAATGGCCCTGAGAGGGGTCCGTTCTACAATACATAAAATCTTTTGATTTTTTTTAATATATAATTTCTGATAATATTTAATTATTAAAATACAGAAGGGTTTTTAAAAATATACATCAAATAGCTTTTGGTCCATTAGAGTAAAATAAGAATTAAGGGGATCTATAGGTAAAAAAAAATGGTTGAGAACCACTGCTGGAGACCATTTCTTGATCCGGGAGGAATTCTACGCAATGTCGTTAAAAGATTTAGATTTAAACCGTCTAAACCAGTGGTTCTCAACCCCTTTTTTGTCTGTGGACCCCTTTGATTCCTATTGTACTCAGATGGGCTCCAACAGCCATTTGATGTTTAAAATAATCCTATTATATTTTTATAATTAAATATTATTAGAAATTGTATAAAAACATTGTGAATATATTTTGTTTATTACAAAAGTATAACGAATATATTGTAAATAAATCTTACATAGACACCCAACAGTTATGTGGACCCCCAAGGGCAATGTAGAGCCACGTGGGGTATAAACCCTTATCGTTCATTTACTCTTTGTCTTTTACTAAATAGACTTTACCTTCCGCTTGGAAAATCGCCAAAGTGTTTCCTCTACACCAAACAAATAATTAATTTCTGATGTAAAAAAACAAACAAACTATGAACTAATGACTTTATTAAATACATTTAGTAAAACCTAGATTCTATAATTAAAGAAAACATTTTAAATCATTTAACACAGAACCTTTTATTAATTAATCACCATGGCTTCCAAACAAATCATTCAACTCTCACTCAGCTACTTTATATATTGATATGAAAACAAAAGGATCTCATAACAATATGGTGGGTTTACTTTGTACAGACTTCGCAAACGCTTTCCATTCAATTAGTCACAGAAGCTCTCGAAATAATACAATCTTATTTCAGTAAACAAATAATCAATTCGGTAAAGAACTATTTCACCAATAAGACTTAATTTGTTTATATTGAAAATAGTTCTTTTCCATATCTTCTACTTGAAAGTGGTCTCCGTCAAGGCAACCTTTTGTGCCCAACTCTATTTCGTTAATCCCACTAACGAACATGTCTGGCAACTGATTTCGTCTGATATCTTGTTTGCAAACAAAAACAAGTATATCATGAGAGACCCGTGTTAACCATTTCAAGATGCACAAAACCTGTAAACTTCAGTTAAATATTTAGTATTTTGCGCCAAAATTTTCGTCGCACTAACTGCAACCTGACCTTTGCCGCGGTTCCACTTTGTCGATCAGCATATACAGCTGCCAGGGTTATAAATACTTTCATCTATATAAGTCAGCCATGCTGGTTGAGTGCTCCTAGTTGCTAACTTGATATTCAGTTGTATTTCATAAGGCGGCGAGCTGGCAGAAACGTTAGCACGCCAGGCGTGATGCTTAGCGGTATTTTGTCTGTCTTTACGTTCTGAGTTTAATTTCCTTCGAGGTCGACTTTGCCTTTCATCCTTTCGGGGTCGATAAGTTAAGTACCAGTTGCGTACTGGGGTCGATCTAATCGACTGGACCCCTCCCACCAAATTTCAGACCTTGTGCCAATAGTAGAAAGGTTAGTTGTATTTCATGTATTATTTGTTCTTCCTTTCCTGCTCACTTCCTTTGGCATCAGACACAGTAAATCAGAAGATTAATGACCCCAAAGAGAAGCGACCAAAGAAAAGAGACAACAGGAAGCAATGGCATTCGCAATGGTTTCTAGACTAGCGGTGGTCTGTCCTTAAGCCGGTGCTGTGCGTGTGAATCATGTCTAGCACTCTCTGCACGAGCTAGGAGGCTCCGTCCCCTCCTCTGCCCCCGCTGAATAGATTGCTGTAACTTTGGCTACCATGACTAGATTTGGGATGAATATTGGAGTGGTTTCTCGTTGCTTTCTCTAGGCAGGTGGGATTTGAACTAAGAATGTAGAGAGCCGTAAAGTATTTCTGTCGATGCATCAATGGTTTTGCCACTCTCCCGGCCAAAGAACAGCGTGAAATGAAGTGTTTTGCTTAAGAACACAACGTGCCACTTGGGCCGGGGACTGAACCCGTGATCCAGCGTTCGTGAGTGTAACATGCTAACCACTAGGGCACGCGCCTTCAGGTTATAAAAATTATCTTCATTGAAATTATGAACTTAGGAATGAGAACCCAGGTTCGAAATTTCCCCAAGACACCTGATGAAGGCTGGAGAGTACATCAGCCGAAACGTTGTGTTAACAACAAACAAGATGAGGACAAATATCTGTCGAATGTAAAAAAGGTTCTATAAATCTAGTCTTTAAACATCGATGGTTATGGGTCCCACCAGAATAAGATAGTAATCAAAGGGGTCTATAGATAAAAAAAAATGGTTGAGAACCCCAGGTGTTAATGACACACGTTTATAAATACCATTGTGTGCCAGATACACAGCAGTAAACAGGGCTGATCAGGAAACTAGTGTAGTAGTCGCAGTAATTTGAAGTTTCTGCTCGTAAATTAATGCAGATTATGAAGTTCCGGACCATCGATGTTGAAGCTGCATTTTTGCCCTAGAATAGATATTGCACTCCTGATTCAAAATCATTCGCTGTTTGGTCGGAAGTCTGACATCCAAATGACCCGACCAACCTCGATTTTCGATTGATCAATTCCAGCAATTTTGAATTTGGTATGTTGGATTTATAAAAAATTCCGTCGAAGAGAAAAGAGATAACGCTATTTTTACAAGAGGTGAACCATTGAACCATTAAGCTATTTGTTAATGGCATGCTGTTCAAAGAATCTGGAAAATAAATTCTCAGCATTTGACATAGATTTCGATCTTGGAACACAGTTGGATATTGTTGTTAGATGGCTGCTGTTTTCCTCAAGAAATTTATCGATTTACAAAGAAGCTCTGAGAATCGCCGGAATTTTCTCCAAAGGTAAGTAACATCACTAACAATGACAATGACGACAAGGCGACAGATATGCAAGAAAGAGCGGCCGAATCTCCCTCACATTCAACCAAAACAAGGAAAAGCCTGTCTTAAACAAGGAACGACACATTGGATATTGTAGTGCTAGATGAAACACTCCCGAAAAGATGGGGGTGGTCATCACTGGAATTCTTTTGATTATATGTCCGTTCAGTCAGGGCTGACACTGGGCTAAACAAAAACAACACAACAACAACAACAACAACAACAACAACAACAACTATATCAACAACAATAGAAACTACCAGCAACAGTCTGGCGATATCTCGTCCCACGATTGCCAGACACGTTGACTACGAATTCGTGAAGATATTGATTTCTAACATAGACACAAGATAGCACAAGTGTGTGTATGTATGCAACTGTATTGAAGGTGGCGGGGGGGGGTTATCTAAGTCGATGACATCTACCTCAGTACATGACTGATACATATTCTGTCGACCTACCCAATCCCAGGACGATAAAAGTCAAAGCCAACTCTGGCGGGATTTGAACTCTAATTCGTGAAAATATTACTAAGGCGCAATAAGGTATTGTAATATATTCTGCTCTCACATTGTCAGAAAGCTCGTTTAATTTCACTGGATGGCTTGACTTAGTGCATTGCTTAAAGGAGACATTGTCTGGCATTGTATCTTTCTACAGCAGGGCAGAAATTGTTTGCAAACACCCTTTCGAAAAGCCTCTTAGTCGTCTGCATATTCTTATTTGAATCACAGGGAGATTAAACTTTGCCTAACTCTCGAACGCTCTTGGATTTTCGCTGGTTATTAATTCCGCATCATCAACGGCATTTTCCTCCTAGAAGAAGCGTCAGACGATTTTTGAAATCTTTAAATCATGGTGTTGATTTTCTCCTCGAGAAATAAAAGATGTAGCAGCCATGCGCTTCCAGAAAAGGGCAGTTTCATCAACATTGCGTAACCACCATCATTCTCTTTAGCTACACTGGATCATTAGTGGCAGCCTCTGCATCACCACTGACAGCTGCAACAGATACTTTTATGCTGTGCAAATTCAAGCACTTCTTAAATCTGTTAAACCACTCCTTACTAATCAGAAAAGGTATTTTTGGAGAAGATTCACTTTGCATTTTCTGTACAATCGTAGGACATACATTTGGATTTTTTCTAGAATTACTATCGGGCTTCTTGGCACATTACGTCGAGTCTGATCCGCGACCTGTACACGAAAGAGGCGACCATTTTAAACACATCTATCTATCTATCTATCTATCTATCTATCTATCTATCTATCTATCTATCTATCTATCTATCTATCTATCTGTCTGTCTGTCTATCTGTCTATCTGTCTGTCTATCTGTCTATCTGTCTGTCTATCTGTCTATCTGTCTATCTGTCTATCTGTCTGTCTGTTTGTTTGTCTGTCTGTCAATATATATCGCTTAGGTATTTCAAGACTCAAAAGTCGGTGTAGAACTCAATATACAAATGCTTCTGAACGAAGTGTTAGCCGAGTATATAACGGTAATAAGAAAGAGAGATGGCAAAGAAATAAATGATTTTCTTATGAACTCCATCATCTGAAAGCTGTTTCTGTTATAAGATGCTGTGGATTCATAGTTGAGTGCCTGACTAACACCTTACATCTTCAACCAAGCCTCGAATATGAAGTACAATTAATTTTGACTTTCTCACTTGTAATACCTTTCCCTGGGGCTACAAGCTACAGTAGCATCCACCCTTAGTGGTTAGCCACATTTAGGTGGAAAATATACTTCACAATGTCGTGCGGCTCCTGTTTATACCTCGCTCAGAGATTTATTATTGCTTGTTTCCACTTTTTCGAGATCAATGACTTTTCGCCACTGGAAAAAGTACATATATATTTGCATTGAGAATCATTTCCCATCGAAAACCGGTGATTGTCGCTCGGAAGTGTTTGTGTCGGTTTTTCGGATTTGCGGTTGTGCGTTGGATTTGTTGATTATTGTTGTTGAAACTGTTGCGTCGTGTTGAATTGTTGAATACTTTGTTGGGTATGCAAGCCCAGACTTATTCGAAAGCAGCAGGCAAAAGCCTGTCTGCGAACGAATTACAGTTAAAAGAAATAATTATCGAGAAAGAAAATCTGAGGAAATACTATGACAGCTTCAAAAGGGAAGGAGACTGTCTGAGGGTTACACCACCTGAAGACGAAGTGAAAAAAGCGAAGAAAAAACCCATAACATACAGAACATGGAGTGTGGTCTCAAAAAGAATAGAAGTAGCAGAAGTAGAAGAGATTGAAAAATGTCTACAAGATATAAAAGGAAGAACTACCTTCTACAATAGAGGTAGAATATACGCTACGGTAGACGTTCGTTTCGAAAATGAAGATGAAGCGAAAAGGAACGCAACGACAGTGTTGAGATCGGAAAAATGGGTACTACTCCCTACTTATTGCGGTAGAAGAGCGGCGAGGATACGAATAAGCAAAATTCCACCGGAACTTTATGCCGAAAGAATAGTAGCTGCAATAATCTACAACTGCAAGGAGAACGTGGATATACTTAAGGTGGAAAAGTCGAACGAAATAAACTGGTGGGGTTATGCGGTGGAAGCCTTAGTCCACATAACCATGCCAGATTTGTATAACATCCCGGAGGAGTTGGTGTTCCCCGACGAGACACGACTGTGTGTTATAAATGTAAGAGAAGAGGGCACAAGAAGGATGTGTGTCCTGAAGGAGAAATACAAGAGAAGAAGATAACACTGGAGGAAGGAATGGGGCTTTGACAGGGGATTTAGGAGATAATATGGAAAGTGACGACGAGTAAGTGAAGGAGAAAGAAGAGGAAAGAACAGAAGAAAAAGAGGATAGAAAGCGAACACGGGTGGAATCACCACCCAAAGACCAAAAAAAGAAAAAAAAACTAAAAAGAAGTATGCTGACGAGACAGAGGATCGATCACACGAAGGGAGAGATACAGCAACTAAAGTGAGTGGAGGTTCAAGGTGGGAGGAATGGGAAAAATGGTCAACAAAAGTGGAAGAATGTCTGAAAGTATGCAAGGAAGAGGGTAACCATAGGTAGAACGTCCATGATGTTGGTTCTGTTGATTCGGGGTTGCCCAGGAATAAAACAGAAAACAATAACCAACAACTGGCGGCACTCTGTCGGTTGCGACGACGACGACGAAGCATCAAGTTGATCCGATCAACGGAACAGCCTGCTCGTGAAATTAACGTGCAAGTGGCTGAGCACTCCACAGACACGTTTATCCTTAACGTAGTACACGGGGAGGATTCAGTGTGACACAACGCGTGACAAGGCTGGCCCCTTTGAAATACAGATACAACAGGAACAGGAAGAAAGGGTGAGAGAAAGTTGTGGCGAAAGAGTACAACAGGATTCGCCACCAGCCCCTGCTGGAGCCTCGTGGAGCTTTAAGTGTTTTCGTTCAATAAATACTCACGGTCTGGGAATCGAAACCGCAATCCTATGACCGCGAGTCCGCTGCCCTAATCACTGGGCCATTTTGCCTCCAACCAACAACTACAAAACAAACAAAAACTAAACAAAACAAAAAGCTGTTGGCAGGCAATAAAGAAGTTTAGCAAGAGAAACCGCTTCTAAACTCTCTCCTCCTCCTTCTCCCGTTATTCCTCTCTCCTCATGTCTTATACCTCACACTTCACCTCACATCTCAACTAACGACATCCTAAACAGCCACCCCGCCCCCCGGCAATGTGATGAACCACCACACCACATCCGCCTTCCAATATCTTCCAATCACCATCACATTCACTTTTTGAAATATTGAAACTCAGATCAAATTAATCGAAACAGGAAGTCGATATACCATTGCAGAGAAGAAGAAGAAGAACCGAACGCACCAGCCTCCTCCCCACCCACTCCCCTTCTTCTTCTTCTTCTTCTTCTTCTTCTTCTTCGTTTTCCTCCTCTTATTTTCCTTTTTTTCGTCCTCTTCTTTTTTCCCTCTTCTCTTCTTCCTCATCACAAGTCACCAATGCCGACCGCTCTATTGAAGAAAGACAATAAGAATATAACCACCACCACCACCACCACCTCCACCACCACCACCACCTCCACCACCACCACTACCACCACCACCACCACCACCACCACTACCACACCACCACCACCACCACCACCACCACCACCACCACCACCACTACCACCACCACCACCACCACTACCACCACCACCACCACCACCACCACTACCACCACCACTACCACCACCACCACCACCCCCACCACCACCACCACCGCCACCGCCGCCGCCGCCGCAACCACCGCCACCGCCGCCGCAACCACCACCACCACCACCACCACCACCACCACTACCACCACCACCACCGCCGCCACCACCACCATTATCCTGGCATCTAGACATGTATTAATGAGAAGCCATTCTGGAGTCTGAGAAAATAGTTGTCGTGGCCTTGTTTTGTCAGTCGTCTTGTTGTTGCTGTTGTTGTTGTTTGAAATAGTAGATGAGTTTGTGTTGTGAATATTCTGTGTCCTGGAGAGGAGGAGGAGGAGGAGGATAGAGATGACAAACATGTTGCAACACACACACACACACACACACGACACAGGCATACACGAAGGTGTGTGTATGCGCGCTTTTTTTATAGGGTTTATTATACATGTATGTGCGTATGTGTGTGTGTGTGTGTGTGTGTGTGTGTGTGTGTGTGTGTGTGTGTGTGTGTGTCTGCGTATTCATTTTCACTTCTTTTATTGGTCGATATATAAACGAGACAGCTATTAATTATATCAAGAACTGTTAATTAATATATGCAAGCACACAATCTCGCACGCACCTCTCTCTTCCTCTCACCTCTCTCTCTCTCTCTCTCTCTCTCTCTCTCTTCTGTCTCTGTCTTTGTCTTTCTCTCTCTCTCTCAATTCTTTCTTCTTTCACTGTTACACGACACTCAGCACCTATATGTGTGAGTGAGTGTGATATTGTATACATATCAGTATGTGTGTGTGTGTGTGTGTGTGTGTGTGTGTGTGTGTATATGTGTGTGTGTGTGTGGTGTTGTATATATATATAAACGCGTACGTTTACTTGCACTTACATATTCTCGTATAAATAAAGGCTATATTTTTTTTATTATCAAGAAAATGCTAATCAATGCCATGACTCCAACACTGAATTGATGTGGGATTCTCAAGCCGACCAGGGGCCAACGTCTTCCAGTGCGATCCATGGACAAGATCATCTGATAGTTCCGATTGTCCTTACACTTGGGGCTGTCCTGAAACGAAATCAGGGGTCTTTGAGCATTTACTCGCCTTAAAATGGTTGGATCGAACCCTAACCCAAGGCAGAACTGGGTGCCTATCAAACTCGATCCTTGTCCGGCGAGACCACTTCATATAGATGTTCTTGCTGCTGACGTAGTTTGGCACTAGATAATTCCTTATTGAGCAGACCGTTGATCAAGGGCTCTCCAGGGACCTTAATGTTTTATGAGTTCCTTATTTAATGAGATTTGCCGGAGACTCTCAGCCCTAAATTCATAATATACTTTGGAAGTCACTGGAGACTTTCAATGGGGATTAGATTTGAGTTTATTTTATTTTGGTGCCTTGTCTTATTGCAGTTCAAATTACATTATTCGCATTAAAAAAAAAACCCTAAACAGCTTGCTTCCCAACAACATGGCTGTGGCATTTCTACTTTAGCCGCAGAGCGATCACAGCCTTTTGAGCGGATTTAGTTGACGGAAACTGAAAGAAGACTGTCGTGTGTGTGTGTATGTGTGTGTGTGTGGTGTGTGTGTGTGTGTGTGTGTGTGTGCACATATTTCTATTTATATGTGATGCTGTTGACATGGTTTTATTGGACTTTGCCAAAGCTTTTGACTCGGTAAACCACCGCCTACTACTTGTCAAGCTTCAAGCATATAGTTTCCATCCGGATATTGTACGATGGGTTGGTGCCTTCCTCTCAGATCGCTCCTTCCAAGTTCAAGTTAATGGTTCGCGGTCCGACGTCTCCAGTGCGAGCAGTGGCGTGCCTCAAGGTTCAGTGCTTGGGCCCTTGTTGTTCTTAGTCTTCATAAATGACTTGCCCGACGACCTCACGCAACACACCCTTCTATTTGCCGACGATATCAAACTGGTCGCTCCTCGCGGTAGTATAGAGGATCTTCGTCGATGCCTCCACCAATTTGGAAGTGGTCTAACGATTGGGACCTGTGTCTGAACGTGTCGAAGTGCTGTCATCTGCCTGTCGGCTCTACTCCTGCAACTCAACTTGATTTCGAGCCGGGTCGTCTGCTGCTGGAGAGGACCGATCAGGTAAAGGACCTGGGTATCTTGGTGGATTCCTCCTTTTCGCCTTCGGCCAGTGCGTCCATGCTGCCAACAAAGCGCGCGGAATTCTGTTTTTGATTCGACGGTCATTCGGAATGCTCACAGCAGCCATATTCCTGCCACTCTATGTCACGCTGGTGAGACCCATATTGGAGTATGGGATTCAAGCCTCTTCTCCTTATCTCCTCAAAGACATACAGCACCTCGAAAGAGTCCAGAGGCTGGCTACCCGCATGGTTCATGGTCTCAAAAATTTGTCCTACGAAGAAAGGCTGAGGACGCTCGACCTTCGTTCTCTTGAAAAACGCCGCCGCCGTGGTGATCTCATTCTCGCCCACAACATCATAAGCGGGAAGTGTAACCTCTCGAAAGAGCTGTTCTTCACTCCTGCTCCGGAGCGTCGGCTGCGGGGTCATTCCGAAAAGCTCTACCTGCGACGATTTCATCTCAATCGAAGGAGAGGAGCTTTCTCCGTCCGGGTTGCGGATCCGTGGAACAAGCTGCCAGACGGGAAGGTGAAGATGCCGACGACCGCTTTGTTCAAAGCCTCCCTGGACCTCAAGTGGCCTGAACTCTTTACATGAACACCACCCTGTACTTAACTCCATGTCCCCCTACATGGCCTTGCTATTTGCTTTTGAGCCAAATTAACTAACTAACTAACTAACATATATAAAACTCAACTTGTGTGTCTGTGTGTGTATCTGTGTGTGTGTCTGTATGTTTAACTTCCCGGCACATCTCCTCCTAGCCAACAAACCGTAGAACCACCAAAAATGGGTCACTTAAAGTTTAGGCGAATGAAAATTGAACTGCGCTATTTCTGTTCCGAAATTCATCTCGCAAGTGCAATAATCGATAATGTGTTTGTTTAGGCCTTATCCCATGCATTGAATAGTGAAATTTACTCAGTCAGCTGTTTGACGTGAACTGTGTTTACCACGCGTGCAAGCATGCGTAAATTGCATGAAAAATTAAAAAATCAAGATATATAGGCGCAGGAGTGACTGTGTGGTAAGTAGCTTGCTAACCAACCACATGGTTCCGGGTTCAGTCCCATGGCGTGGCATCTTGGGCAAGTGTCTTCTGCTATAGCCCCGGGCCGACCAATGCCTTGCGAGTGGAATTGGTAGACGGAAACGGAAAGAAGCCTGTCGTATATATGTATATGTATATATATATGTGTGTGTGTATGTGTTTGTGTGTCTGTGTTTGTCTCCCTAGCATTGCTTGACAACCGATGCTGGTGTGTTTACGTCCCCGTCACTTAGCGGTTCGGCAAAAGAGACCGATAGAATAAGTACTGGACTTACAAAGAATAAGTCCCGGGGTCGATTTGCTCCACTAAAGGCGGTGCTCCGGCATGGCCGCAGTCAAATGACTAAAACAAGTAAAAGAGTAAAAGAGAGTAAAGAGTATAAAAACGAATCGCCGTAAACATTGTAGAAATTCGGCAAAGAAATGAATTTTCGGGATGCAGCCTGGAGGGTTTTTTCGTATTAATCGTTTGGACTTTGTGAACACATACCAATTGTTTTCATAACATTTTAAAGCTTTGAATTAAATGCGACCATTTTGCGTCGAGTCTGCAGTTTGAATCACTTTAACCAAATTTTAGCAAGCCGGATTTTTGATCATCACGATACATCGCCAGCGAGTCCCTGAAACTCTCCCCTGAAATCCCCGTTGAGAAATCTATATATACAAAACTCAACTTGTGTATCTGTGTGTGTATCTGTGTGTGTGTATCTGTGTGTTTAACTTTTGGATCTACCAAGTTTCATTATTAAGGATGGAAAGTAGTGTGTGGCAAATCTACATATGTATAAAGCTGAAGTTGTCTGTGTGTGGCAGGTTTTGTAGCCTTCAACTAACACTATCTCCTTCGAGACCCTGCAGCGCAAGTTGACCAAAATTGAGAGTATGATAGAAGAAGGCTTGCTCTTCATTCTGTAGAAGATAAAATTCAAATTGGACCATGTTAACACCAAAAATTATTTACATCAAAAAGGTGCTTTTCTTCTATGAAAATCCCTATTTTTTTACGATTTTTGACTGCTGTGTCACCATTTTTCGGTGTATTTCAACTGGAAAAATGTTCACTTGAAGAGAATAACAAATTGCACAATGCAAAAATTTTACTTTTCAAAAATTCCAATTCTAAAGGGTCGAAACAAACCCAACCAACAACGGGATGATACTGCTAGTTATAAATAAACATAAACAATTATTTTAAAAAACCCGTCTCGTTTATGTCGAAGACAATCTTTCACTATTACAATAACATGCAACAATCTATATGTATAAAACTGAGAATGTGTGTCTGTCTGTCTGTCTCTCTGTGTGAATCCCTAAAACTTGAGAACTACACAACCAATTTCATTCAAATTTTACACACGCCTTACTTAGGGTCCAGGGTGTGTCATGGGCAAAAAAACTTCTAACTTCTTGCCTAGGGTGAGCCCACAGCAATATCATATCTTCTCCACTATTTCAGTATTACGTGTTAAAAGTGAAACAAAAAATCTCTCTATTGTAATGTCAGATACTTTCACTTTAATACTGAAACTATTAAAGTCAAACTATAATATAAGAGGGATAAACCATTAACAGTGGACATCCATTTTGCTAGAAGAAGATCCGCTATGGTCTTATATGCTACACCACTGGTTTTCAATTCATATTAATCAAATTAATATTCAATTTCTCACCCTTATTATTTTAAATTTAAATTTAAACCCAGGACCATGTGTTTTGGAACGAAGTTTGTTACCACACAGCCACACCTACACCTATGTGTGTGTATGTATGTGTGTATAGCTGTATATGTATACATTTATTTCTATACATATAGATGTATATGTATACATGTATATGTGTAGATGTATATATATATATATATATATATAGATGTACATGTAATATGTACACATATATATTCACATATATACATGCATACATATATACATGCATAGACACACACACACACACACACACACACACACACACACATACATAGGTGCAGGTGTGGCTGTGTGGTAACAAACTTCGTACCAAAAAAACACATGGTCCTGGGTTCAGTCCCACTGTGTGGTGACCTGGCATGTGCTTTCTGCTATAGCCTCAGACCAACCAAAGCCTTGTCAGTGGGTTCTGTAGACAGAAACTGAAAGAAATCAATTGTATGTATATGTATGTATATATGTAAGTCTTGTGTGTGTCTTTGTGTTTCTCCCTCATCACTGCTTCACAACTGGTGTTCGTTTATTTACATCCCCATAACTTACTGGTTTCACAAGAAGAAACTGATAGAATAAGTACCAGGCTTATCAACATATTATCATAAGAGATAAAAAAGCACTACGCAGCGTCTCATATTTTTGTTTGCCCACTCAGTTGTATCTATCAATTTATCTATGTGTGTGTGTGTGAGTGTGTGTGTGTGTGTGTGTGTGTGTGTGTGTGTGTATACATATATATATATATAAATATGGATTTTGTAGACAGGAACTGAAACAAATCAATCGTATATACAAGGGGCGTTCAATAAGTAATGCCCCTGACCCACTTCCCATAGCAGTAGAGCAACGAAACTTGGCACAGTTATTAGTCTTTTTCTACATAGGAACCACCCAGAGTTACGCATTTCTACCATTGTTTGATGCAGCTCTGGAGACCGTTTTTATAGAAGACCCCAGCTTGGTCCTCCAACCTGAACGCGACTTCAGAAATCAAGGCTGCATCATCTGGGAAACGCTTTCCTTTCAAAAACAACTTCATGATTGGGAAGAGGTGAAAATCAGAGGTCAGGAAAGTAGGAGGGATGGGGAGGAGTTCATAGCCATACGCCTGTGCTTCTGATCTGGCGACAAGCGAGTTGTGGACCGGAGCGTTGTCCTGCAGGAGGAGGATGCCTTTGCTGATCTTGCCCCGCCTCTTGATTTTGATAACCTCAAAAGTGAAGCATAATAGGCTCCTGCAATTGTGGTACCCTTTGCCAGGAAATCTGTCATCAGTACTCCGTCCTGGTCCCAGAAGACTGTGAGCATGACCTTGCCAGCGGAGTGCTGCACCCTTGCCTTCTTTGGAGGGGGTGAGTCCCGGTGCTTCCACTGCATTGACTGGGATTTGGTCTCTGGATCATCGTGATGGACCCAGGTTTCATCCTGTGTAATCAGTCTTTTGAAAAATTTTGACTCATCTTCTTGGCACATCTCCAAATTCACCCTCGAGCACTCGATGCGTTCTTGCTTCTGGAAAGGCGTGAGCAACCTGGGAATCCATCTGGCAGACACCTTTTGCATATGCAAATGGTCATGAATGATAGTTTCCACAGACCCGGTACTAATCTTGACCTCATGGGCTATTTAGCGAATAATTATGCATCGATCTTCCAAAATGGCAGCCTCAACTCGACGGACAGATGCCTCATCAATGGCAAAAGGGGGCGACCAGATCTGGGAGCTGTTTCCACAGAGTTCCGACCATGTTTGAATTCACGATGCCAGCGTTTTACAAGGTCATATGATGGGGCATCATCACCATAAGTTACTTTCATTTCATCAAAAGTCTCCCGTAGTGTGCGTCCTTTCAAATACAAAAACCGGATCACTGCTCGACACTCAACAGGCTCCATTTAACACTTGACTCGGTTCAAACACCTGTAAATCAGAAACCACAATTAGTTCAAAGATGTTATTTGCTACTTCATCTATGGAGATATAAATAATTGCACATGCAAAATTTCAGCTAGATCAAACAACTGCAAGTGGGTCAGAGGCGTTACTTATTGAACGTCCCTCGTCTCGTATGTATATATGTAAGTGTATGTGTTTTGGTATTGGCAACATGAATGACAATGGCCAGAGACTACTTGAATTTTGCACATACCATAACCTGTGCATCACTAACACATTCTTTGCCAACAAGACATCCCACAAGGCATCTTGAAGTCATCCAAGATCTAACCATTGGCATCAGCTGGATCTCATCATTACACGGAGACCCTTTCTGAATTCTGTTCAACTGACCCGTAGTTACCACAGCGTGGATTGTGAAACAGATCATTCACTAATAAGAAGCAGGTTGAGGATTCTGTCTAAAAAGTCCATCACTCCAAGAAAATGGGCCGACCACGCATTAACACTGCCAGAACCTCAGACCCAACACTGCGAAAATGTTTTGCTATTTCTATCAAGGTTGTCCTCAGTAGCTGCCCAACCTCCTCTGCTGAAAGTAGGTGGAATTATATCAGGGAAACTTTGAATACCACATCAATAGATACTTTCGGCATGAGAGAAAGGCGAAATCCAGATTTTGTTCAGTGCTGGGATCTCAGAGCTGGAAACAGTTATCGAAACAAAGCGTGCAGCTCTGATGTAATACAAGAGTGATTCTTCTATAAAGTCACTCGAAGAACTCAGAAAGGCAAGAAATAAAACCCAACTGACTGCCAGACGCTGCACAAATAGGTATTGGCAGGAAATCTGTCAGAGTATCCAGTCAGCTGCTGACAGTGGCGACACCCGTGGGATGTATGCCGGTTTGAAGAAGGCCCTCGGTCCATCCGCAACCCAGTCAGCCCCTCTGAAATCAACTACTAAGGATCTCATCAAGGACCAAAGCAAGCAAATGGATAGATGGGTGGAGTACTACCAGGATCTCTACTCACGGGAGACCACAGTATCTGAGGCTGCAATCGAGGGTGTCAAGATCTTGCCAATCATGTGTGAACTTGACAGTCTGCCATCTATAGCAGAGCTCACCAAGGCTATCGACTCCCTAGCAAGTAACAAGGCTCCGGGAAAAGACGGCATCCCCTTAGATATCATCAAAACCGGCAAAAACACCAACCTGCTTCGGCACATTCATGAGCTTCTGTGTCAGTGCTGGGAAGAGGGTACAGTCCCTCAGGATATGCAGGATGCTAACATCATTACGCTTTACAAAAACAAAGGTGACCGTGGTGATTGCAACAATTACCGTGGAATATCTCTTCTAAGCACTGTTGGAAAGGCCTCTGCTCGCATTATCCTGTCCAGGCTGCAACTGCTTGCTTCTCGAATTTATCCAGAATCGCAGTGTGACTTTAGAAGAAGCAGATAAACTATTGACATGATATTCTCCATACGCCAACTTCAGGAGAAGTCCAGAGAGCAGAAAATGCCATTATATATGGCCTTCATTGATCTGACAAAGGCCTTTGACTTTGTAAGTAGAAAAGGGCTCTTCATCCTGCTCCAAAAAGTCGGATGTCCACCAAAGCTGCTGAGGATCATCAAATCTTTCCATGATGATATGCAAGGCACCATACAGCACAATGGTTTACCATCAGCCACCTTCAAATAAAAAACGGGGTAAAGCAAGGTTGTGCCCTCGCTCCTACTTAGCGGTTCGGCAAAAGAGACTGATAGAATAAGTACTAGGCTTACAAAGAATAAGTCCTGGGGTCGATTTGTTCGACTAAAGTCGGTGCTCTAGCATGGCCTTGTGGGGTCTACACACTTCTGCCAGCGTTCCTGCCACTGCTGGAAACACTTCTAGAAATCACTTTTTGAGATGCTGTGGAGCTGTGCCATCGAATATTTGCTTAATGTCCTTTATTGACTCCAATCTCCTCCCTTTGAGTGGTTTTTTTTAAAGCTTTAGGAATAGCCAAAAGTTACACAGAGCCAAGTCTGGGGAGTAGGAAGCCTGATGGACAAGTGGTGTGTTTTGCATGACGAGGAATGATTGGATGACATGAGTGGAATAAGCAGGTGTGTTGTCATGCTGGAGTTGCCAGTTCTTTGCTGCCCACAGGTCGGGTTGTTTTCGTAGAAGGTCTTCATAGACTATTCCTCAAACCTTTGCAATCATTTCGTCGTTTCTGCTAGTTGATCGTCTGCCACAACATGGCTCACTGTCCACTGAGATGCGACCATCTTGAACTGTTTGAACAGCTCCTTGATTTCTATTTTTCTCCATAGCATCATCTCCAAAGGAACTTGTAAAATAACCTGAAATATAATTTGCCGAAAAGAAATCGGGCAGGTCGGCCCCGTGTTTCTCGAGCCGTGTCTGTAGAGCTTATCCCGAACGCGTAGCGCTTCTCGGTAGCACTGCCAGGCCAGGGATAGGTAGATAGATAGACATATAGATAGACAGATAGATTGATAGATAGATAGATAGATAGATAGATAGATAGATAAATAGATAGATAGATAGATAGATAGATAGATAGATAGATAGATAGATAGACAGACAGACAGACAGACAGACAGACAGACAGATAGATAGATAGATAGATAGATAGATAGATAGATAGATAGATAGATAGATAGATAGATATATTTATATCTCTTTACTACCCACAAGGGGCCAAACACAGAGGGGACAAACAAGGTCAGACAAAGGGATTAAGTCGATTACATCGACCCCAGTGCGTAGCTGGTACTTAGTTTATCGACCCTGAAGGGTTGAAAGGCAAAGTCGACCTCGGCGGAATTTGAACTCGGAACGTAACGACAGACGAAATGCGACTATGTATTTCGCCCGGTGTGCTAACGTTTCTGCCAGCTCGCCGCCTTAGATAGATAGAGAGAGAGAGAGAGAGAGAGAGAGAGAGAGAGAGAGAGAGAGAGAGAGACAGATAGATAGATAGATAGATAGATAGATAGATAGATAGATAGATAGATAGACAGAGATAGATAGATAGATAGATAGATAGATAGATAGATAGATAGATAGACAGATAGATAGATGGATAGATAGATAGATAGATAGATAGATAGATAGATATAGATAGATAGATAGATAGATAGATAGACAGAGATAGATAGATAGATAGATAGATAGATAGATAGATAGATAGATAGATAGATAGATAGATAGATAGATAGATGGATAGATAGACAGATAGATAGATAGATATGGCGGATGGCTGCATGAACAATCAGAAATGAAGAGGAAAGCCTGGAAATGTCAGTAAGTTTTCGTAAACTGCTCGCATAAGTATCTGGGTTAATAGGTTCTCTTCGCATTACCGGCCGGCCATGGAGTCAGCTGCTGCTGCTGCTGTTGTTGTTGTTACAATTGTATTTTGTCAAACAATTGGTTGCTGCTGTGAACTCAATGAAATGAAGAGGCGATGGTGTGTGTGTGTGTGTATTGTGTATGTATGTGCGTGTATGTGTGTGTACGTGCGTGCGTGTGTGTGTGTGTATGCGTACGTATGAATATATGTATGGGTACGTGTGCGTATGTGTGTGTATATTTCTGCTCTCATGTGCTTTTACTGTTTATCATCATCATCATCACCAACTTCTTCCCCTCTTCCTCTTCATGGCCACCACCACCACCACCACCGTTACTTTCATCGTCATCGTGTTCGTTCTCCTCCTCCGTTTCCTCCCCATCCTCCTTGAATGTTCATCACCATCACCACCATCATCCCCCACCATCAACCCCCATCACCCCCCATCACCCCCCGTCATCATACCAACACTGGTTGAAATAATTAAGGAGGGACCAAATATGAGATAACGCAATTCTTTCCGTCAAATCAATAGAAAAAAAAAATGAGACGATGATGTCTTCGCAATCAGTTTTCCACAATTTATGCTAAATATTCCGAAAACCCACTCGCTTGCTTTTCTATCATCAGATATTGTTTCCTCTCATTTTATGTATTCCTTCCTTCCTTTAGTCTTCATTTATTTTTCATCTTGCGATTGTTTTCCTGTCTCTGAAAAGAATAATCGGCGCGGATGATAATTCTTGCAAAAAAAAAAAGGCAAGGGAGATAATTCTGTACAACTTTCACCACCACCACCGCCGTCGCCGCCGCCACCACCACTACCACCACCACCACCACCGCCGCCGCCGCCGCCGCCGCCACCGCAACCACCACTAAAGTCAGAAGTTTTTATAACGATTTGCAGAAAAACGAAAGTGGATTTCTGTTAAAAAAAGTTTTTCTGGCAAGCAAAAGCTGGTTTGAATTTGCGCGACTTAAAAATGACCGGTGAAGTTACCAATGCTTATACAATTACTGCTGCTAATTAGCTTGAGCAGTTGAAAAAAAATTACGCTAATGAGGATACACGCCAGGGTAAATATACAGTTTTGATGAAACTGTACTCTTCCGGGAGTTCATGCCTACCAATTTCTTTTATTTCTCCTGAAGAAAACACAACACAAAGACTTAAAACTTGCAAAAATCGTCTGACATTTCTTCTGGGAAGAAATGCCGTCTGGTCTATGAAATTGAAGCCCTTACTCGTGCAACACTTTGAAATTCAAAGTGTCTTCAAGGGTTACGCAAAGTTTAATGAACCAGTGATTTGGCATTCAAATAAGGATACTAAAACCCTTTTCGAAGAACCGT
>NC_043003.1:918818-925705 GCF_006345805.1 Octopus sinensis
ATTAAAAAGTGGGGCACCGGAAAGAATGGTTGGGAAACACTGGTTTAATCACATGATTGTGAACTCTCAATGCGAAGTGGCGGCTCCCTCAGGCCGGTTTCCCTATCTCCGAACTACGCACCCTGTCATGTAATGTTTCCTCCATACATCCTTCCGAGGAACCCCATTTCAGCTTCTTCTATTCGCGGTCGTGCACTTTGAAAGTTCTCAATTATGGAGCATTTTTAAAGAAATGCCATGTTTGCGCCCATTTTCGATTACTTTTATTTATAATATTGGCTTCAAATTTTTGCACAAAGGGTTAGTCAATTACATCGACCCCAGTGTCCAACTGGTACTTATTTTATCGATCCCAAAAGTTTGAAAGGCAAAGTCGACCCCGGCAGAACTTGAACTCAGAACGTAAAGTCAGACGAAATACCGCCGAGCATTTCGCCCGGTTGCTAACAATTCACCCACTTCACCATGTTTTTAATGAATTTAATTGAACTTCAATCCTTTCATCCTTTCGGCGTCCATTAAATAAGTACCAGTTACACACTGGGATCGATGTAATCGACTTAATCCTTTTGTCTGTCTTTGTTTGTGCCCTCTATGTTCAGCCCCTTGTGGGCAATAAAGAAATAAATATTGAACTTCATTTTAAAGCTCTACTTTTCTTGCAATTGGCAGCTTTAATCCATTAACTATACATTTATCCCTGTTTACACTAAGATCAATGAATTAGTATTAAATGAATAACCTCCGCGCAGTTTGTAAATGGAACGAACGATAAATTCGTTGAGACCAGACACTCTGCGGCTCACAGCAGCAAAGCTTCCAACATCACGTATTTTCTTGATCATCTTTATCTTTTTCTGTAGAGAATACACCCCTCAGCGTTGTTTGCTAGGGCCAGACGTTTTTCTGTTCAAAGATCCCACGACGAGTATGTAAACCTCTACAAAAATGCACGGCCTTGCAGTACGGTGATGTAAACACAAGAAGCATTCTGGGCAGCTGAGCATTGTACGTGGTCGCTGCGAGTGATCGCCGACCACTGTTATTGCAGATCAATCCGTGATAAGCGTAACATGGTTGACAATTGAACGTACCGTGTTATGCCGGATCAGTGATAAACGAAGCTACATTTATCAGTACAATTTGTTTTTAGTTTCCTCGCACACAATGCCGAGTAAAGGCTAAAGCCAGCAGTTTTTCTAGTCTCATTGAAAGTATCAAGTAAGATAAGATCCGTTTCAATTTGCTGAAAGGTCGTCTACGGCTGGCAATTGAAGTTGTGATGGCGGGCAACACCAGAAGTTGAAAAACGAAAGAAAGGAACACAGAAACTTTGAGGCGCTCCTAAGTATTATCAATCTGAAGGGTTTTGGGTGACTTACCAGATGTCTTAATAAAGCTCAAACTCGTCTCCATCGTTGCTACCCAAGGTTCAAACAACTGCTCTTTGAGATAATTGCATAATGAACGCTGTTACTTTCAGTCGTTGGAGTCAGCCAATAATCTTCGAGTAACTAAAGATGACCATGTACATACATACATGCATACATACATACGTATGTATATGTAATATATATATATATATATATATATATATATATATATATATATATATATATATATATATATGTATATAATATATATATACTATAGTATATATATGTATATATATATATATATATATGTATATATACATACATATACGTATGTGCTTACGTCCCCGTAACCTAGCGGTTCGGCAAAAGAGACCGATAGAATAAATACTAGGCTTACAAAGAATAAGTCCTGGGATCGAATAGTTCGACTAAAGGCACTGCTTCAGCATGGCCGCAGTCAAGTGACTGAAACGTGTAAAAAAATAAATATTAAACTATAAAAATATAACGGGATTTTTTTTAACCCACTATGGAGATAGGGTAGGGGGCAGTAGTGTAAAAAAGGGACCAAAGGGATCCACAAACAAAAAAAAAAATGCTTGAGAACTACTGGTCCCCATGAACATCTGACCTGCTAGAAATATCAGTCAAATTTCCTTCAAATCAATTCTTTTAGTAGTCTTGACTCTTGGGACTCATTACTCGGTTTCTATGGCGTAGAAGTGACTGAGATGACAATACTCCTCCTGGATGGGAAGCTGGTCCATCGCTGGGTCACTCAGGCTGGAGCAACGTGAAATGAAGTGCTTTGCTCAAGAACACAACGCACCGCCCGATCAAGGAATCGAAACCTCGATCACAAGATTGCGCGTGTAACACTCTAACCATTTGGCCGAGCGCCTTCATTCTATTGTCATAAAATCACATTAAATAACGAAGTCGTAAATGTGCCAAAGAAAACGGGGTGGTCGTAGCCGGAACGATTTTAATCATAGGCCTACTCGACTAGGATTGACCCGGGGTTAAATAGCAGAACAATGCCTCCGCCTACTTCTACGAGCAACGCCACAAAACGTTAACAATACAAAACACTTAATGATCATAAAACTTTAATTCAAAGTTGTCACATGAGAGAGAGAGAGAGAGAGAGAGAGAGAGAGAGAGAGAGAGAGAGAGAGAGAGAGAAGAATTGAATGTAGCGAGGAGGTGGCTGCGTGGTCGTTAGGAATGACAAGCGGAAATAATACCTTTATCTATCTGTCTGTCTGTCTGTCTGCTTGCCTGCTTGTCTGTCTATCTATCTATCTATCTATCTATCTATCTATCTATCTATCTATCTATCTATCTATCTATCTATCTATCCATCCAACTATCTATCTAAATATATATCCATCCGTCCGTCCGTCCGTCTGTCTCTCTGTTTGTCTGCCAAACTAGCTACGTATATAGCTTAGTGGTTAGAGCATTCGGCTCACGACTGTAAGGTCGTGGGTTCAATTCCTAGCGACGCGTTGTGTCCTTGAGCAAGACATTTTATTTGACGTTGCTCCAGTCCACTCAGCTGGCTAAAACGTATAGTACCTATATTTCAAAGGGGCCAGCCTTGTCACACTGTGTCATGCTGAATCTCCTCGAGAACTACGTGAAGGGTACACGTGTCTGTGGAATGCTAAGCCACTTGCACGTTAATTTCACGAGCAAGCTGTTCCGTTCATCGTATCAGCTGGGACCCTCATCGACGTAACCGACGGAGTGTTCCTTATCTCTATATTATAATTCTGAAATGCGAAAAGTTTATTTGTTTGTTTGTCTGGTTTTGGCATTGAGAACGGCTTAAAGGCCACTAGATCCCGTCGGATTGACTTCAAAATTTACAGGGACATGTAAAATGAGGTGAGGATGCGAGTGGGCTAGCGCCAAAAACGTACTTTGACAAGTCTACTCTCATTCTTTTATGTATCTGTCTTCCTCCATCACTCACTCTCTTTCCTCCCTTCCCATCACATTCTATCTATAACGTCGTTTCACAGCGTCTACTTCCCCTTCACTTTCTCTTTATAACGTCGTTCCACAGCGTTCTATATCTCCCCCCCTCCTCGCCTTCGACAGCGCTTTCACACACACACTCTCTCTCTCTCTCTACGTCTGTCTGCATTCATAGAGAGAATTATCATCGCCACAACCACCACCACACAATCATGAGAACAAATATTATGAATGAGATATTTATTGGGTTAATTTATATATATGTGTGTGTGTGTGTGTTCTATATATAAATATGTATATTAAACTTTTTTATACTTTTTGATAGCTATATATATCTTTTTTAAAAATTATAAATATAAATTAATAATTTTAATTTTAAATTTAAATAATTTAAATTTTTAAATTTTATATTTTATATATTTTGTATATTATATTTTTATTTTTATGTTTCCGTTTATGTTTTTCACTGTTTCATTTGCCTAATATGGTTTTTATCTCTAATTTAATATAATATATATATATATAATTTGTATACATTTGTATATATAATGCGTACACACACACACACACATATATATAATGCGTATATATATATATATATATATAATATATAATGTGTGCAGTATGTGGTCGGTTGAGCTGAAAATATGAACACCTATGTTAAAAGTGCTGGCGAGTTTGCATGGCAACTATTTCCTCAAATGAAAGGCGTGACCTCTAGGACAAAATTCCTCATCTTATAAAATGTGACCCGAGTAGACCCGAATGAAATCGGGTTATATTAACCAAAATGTGAAAAGAGGTCTAAATGGGGCTTGAAGGGGATTAAAATTTACAGGAGCGGGTGTTTAGGAATTCTCTGTTACATGAAGCTAAAAAATTTTCGCCAGCCTTTAAATCGACAATGTGCTGCCGTCCATGATGAAGAAGTTTTGAATGCTTGCCATGGTGAGTCTACTGTCGTGAGAAAAATCACTTCAAAGCTTGGCGTTTAGGAATTTTCTTTACAATCAAGTTCAAAATTTTACGCCAGCCGTTAAACTGCTGCCACTATGTTACTGTCCGTCGTTAAGAAATGCCAGCCATGGTGACTCTAACTATCCTCAGATTCTATCCTTTCAAACTTTGGTTTCCAATATTTTTTTATTTTTATTCAGCTCGCAAGTTCGTCTGTCCCTTTTAAATGTTAGTGTTTTGCTTTCTGCCTTGAAGCAGACCTTTCGTTGTCACTGCCTGATATTTATGATTGATCTTCAAACTACTTTCTTTTCTCAACTTACTCAAGATCTTTGGTGTTTATAAATGGGAGAGAGATAGATAGAGAAAGATAGGAGTAAGAGAAAGCGAGGGAGAGTCCGAGAGAAAGGAAGAGTAAGAGAGTGGGAAAGGGAGAGAGAAAGGAGAGAGAAACAAAGAGGGAGAATCATCATCGTTTAACGTCCGTTTTCCGTGCTAGCATGGGTTGGACGGTTTGACCGGGGTCTGGGAAGCCAGGAGGCTGCCCCAGGCTCCAGTCTGATCTGGCAGTGTTTCTACATGGATGCCCTTCCTAACGCCGACCACTCCGTGATTGTAGTGGGTGCTTTTTTCGTGCCACCGGCACAGGTGCCACGCGGGGAGGGGCACTGGCAGCGGCCACGTTCGGATGGTGCTTTTTACGTGCCGAAAGGATGCAACAGAAAATAACAACCACACTCTTACCCGCGCGTAGAGCGGGTCACCTTAAGCTATATATATATATATATATATACTCCTTTATTCCCTTTCTAAGGGGCGGCAGTGGAACGTAGGGCTAACATCCCGCCAGTTGCTGTTGGTACTTAGCTTTAGCGGAGTGAACTGGAAATAGTGTTATGCGAAATGAAGTAACTTGCTCAAGAACATAGCATACGGTTTAGGGTGCGTATCGAACTGACATACAATGATATACATAACACACGGCGCGCGCGCGCACACACACGTGCGTGTGTGCATGTATATGATATATGTATATGTATGTATGTGTTTGTGTGTGTGTGAATTCATTTGTACTTCGAAGTCACTGTCAATACTGTTCTAATTAAAGTGTAATGAATTTGCATTGTGTGGAGTAACGTTTTAGATTAATGTGAAATTGTGTTAATTGTAACTGAATATAAAAAAAACATTAACGTGTATGTGTGTGCGTGCGTATGTGTGTGTGCGTGTGTGTGAGTTGGGTGTGTGTGCGTGTGTGTGTGCGTGTGTGTTGGGTGTGTTTTGGGTGTGTGTTGGGTGTGTGTGTGCATGTGTGTGTGTTGGGTGTGTGTGCGTGTGCGTGTGCATGTGTGTTGGGTGTGTGTGCGTGTGCGTGCGCGTGTGCGTGCGTGTGTGCTGGGTGTGTGTGTGTGTGTGTTAGAAAAAGGTCCTGAAGCATTTCGAAATTGGGAAAGAGACAAAGGCTCCTGTAGTCTTCATTGCTGTATTGAATCAAGATATTCTTCAGATAATCCCATCCATTTCTTGAGGCTGCCAAGCAAAGACGCACTCAATATTATCGTCTGAGGCCTCTCAATAGCTGTGGGAGACCCCGTGAGGTGCGACGCTCACCTAGAACATGGTTGTTCCTCCGCCGCCTTCCGGTAAGCTTCCGTGCGCCCCACGATGCAGCATCGACCACGAGCACAGGGAGTATTCTTTTACTTGTTTCAGTCATTTCGCAGCGGCCTTGTTGGAGCACCACCTTATGACATACGTTTTTTACACACCCCACACACACACACCACACACACCACACACACAATATATTATATATATATATATAATATAAATAATAATAATAAATATTAGAATAAATCCAAATTTACAGGGAAAAATCAGATTTAGGATTGAATCCAATTTTTAGAAAAAATAATATAATATAATTAGAGACAAACCCACTATTTTGCAAATCAAACAAAGAAAGACTTAATCCAATACATAAAAAAATTTATATAAATTAAATTAAATAAATTTAATTTTATTTAATTTTTTTTATATATATATATAATATTATATATATTATATAATATATATATATATATATATTATATACCCCCACGTGTGTGTGTGTGTATGTTTGTGTGTGCGTGTGTGCGTGTGTACTCGTTTCAGCCATGCGGCTGCGGACATGCTGGAGCACCAGGATGGGCTTCCTTCAGTTTCTGTCAACCAAATCCACTCACAGGCTTTGGTCGGCCCTAGAATGCACTTGCCCAAGGTGCTACGCAGTGGGACTGAACTCAGAACCATGTGGCTGGAAAGCAAGCTTTTTACCACACAGCCACAACTATTTCTGTTTACTTGTTTCAATCATTGGACTGCGGCCATGCTGGGGCACTGCCTCGAAGGGCTTGCTCGAAAAAGTCGACTCTTTTTAAGCCTGGTGCTTTCCTATCGGTTCTTTGCCCGAACCGCTAAGTTACGGGGACGTAAACAGACACCACCGGTTATCAAGCTGTATATATATGCATACATACACACATACATTCATACACACATACATATATTCATACATACATGTATTCA
>NC_043003.1:930805-935805 GCF_006345805.1 Octopus sinensis
TTTCCGTTCATTAAATCCACTCACAAAGCTTTGGGCGGCCCGTAGCTATAATAGAACAGACTTGGCCAAGGTCCCACTGCGTGACACCTTGGGCAAGTCAATTCTCGGAACCATTTGGCCGGGAAGCTAACGTCTTACCACACAGCCACGTCTGCGTCTATAAAGCTACGCCACGCTACGACGGGCTTCTTTCAGTTTCCGTCTACCAAATCTACTCACAAGGCTTTGATCAGCCAGAGGATGTAGTAGAAGACAATTGCCCAAGTCGCCACACAGCGGGATTGAAACTGGAACCATGTGGTTGGGAAACAAGCTTCTTACCACAGACCCACACTTGCGAATATTCTTTGTCTTCAGCTCTGGGACTCTTAAGTGACCAAGATCACAACGTTCCCTCTGAACAGGACACGGGTCAGTTACAGTGCTCAAGGCTTGTAATTTTGAGGGGAGGGGACAAACTTTACTGGTACTCTATTTTCTCGACGCGAATGGGATGAAAGGCAAAGTCAACCTGGGCGGAATTTGAACTCAGAACGTAAGAAGCCGAAAGAAACGCCGCTATGCATTTTCTCTGGCGTGCTAACACTTCTGCCATCTCGCCCCACCTTATTATGAACATTACCTAATAAATGAAACACGGGTTCGTCTGCTCGCTGCTCCCACGATGCTTATGGGAGAGCTCGGTCAGACGGCAACAGGTGCCAGAAATAGACGAAAGAATGCCGCAAGAATAAAAACCCCAGCACCCCAAAGACATCTTGTCAGAATAAAACATCGCATTTACCGATGTCTCTCAAGCTGGGTGTGGTGCCGTATGCGACTAGGAAGGCGATGGCCTCTATAAGCGGGATTGGTGGTGGTGGTGATGTTGATGATGATGGTGAAGATGATGATGTCGATGATGATGAAGATGATGTTGTTATTGATGATGTTGGTGATGATGATGATGATGTTGTTGTGGTGTTGGTGTTGGTAGTTGATGATGATGATGATGATGATGACGATGACGATGATGATGATGAGGATGAGGCTGATGGTGATGCAGCTCAGTCAAACCTTTCGGAAAGCACGGTAGTCGATTGCGTTAACCCCAAACGAAGGCCGCGTGAACCGGTGGATAGAGAAACTGACCGAGCAATAGTGTGGCCACAGTTTGTGACCAGCCAACAGAAAAAGAAAAAAAAAAACCTCTTTTGTGCAACGACTCCAATCGAGACCGTATCGTTGCCGTATAAATAGAGACCAAATCTGGTCAACGCAGTCGCTGAACAAGTTTGTGCAGTTTACAGTGAAGCGGACGGGAAAAACCATTGACAAGGTGTTGTGGAGGGCTGTAGACTGTGCTGAACAATGTACCCGGTCGTGATGCAAAGATTGTAATAGGCAAAAGTCACCGCAGAGTGGTCTGGGGTCACTATAAGCCTTTTTCTTTTTTCTGTCTGAATGATATACTTATCCATTTCTGTCAAGTCGGTGGCATGGCCAACCTGAACACTATGCCAGCGAGGTCCTACCTCCTATCATTTCTCAACAAGTTAAACCACTGATACAAATAAAGATCCCCTGGGAGCAAGTCAGATTTTTCAAGGGCTGGGAAACGGGCGACCAGATATCGAACCTTTAGGGGAATCCAGAGAAAGTAATCGATAAATAATCGGTGTCTGTGTTCCATTGATTACTTGAAGGCGTTCGACTGCGTCGACCAAGCCAAACTGCGAGATATGAATTATGTCTACACCAGACAACCAAAAGACGAAGGTGGTGATGGTTAATCCCAGTGAGCTCCCAGGAACTCAGAGCAATGACCATATGTCTGAGTTAGTTGAAAGTCTCAAGTACCGTCAGTAACAAGGAAATCCTCTGCGGGCTAGCCAGTGGCCAGTCAGTAATAAAAGGCCTAATCGAAGTCTAAAAAGATCACAGCATGCTCTGCAACCCCAAATTGTGGTTAGTGAAGTCACTGGTCCTCTCTGTGGTTCTGTACAACGGTTGGGCGTGGTTATCAAACACTGAGCCACAGCGCAGCAAAAACAATAGCTTCGAGTAGCGGTGCTAGTGCTGTACAAACTTAAATACTAGAACCTACTAGGGCTATCCTCTCTCTCTCTCTGATAAACATTGTGCGCGGTCACATTTACTGCCAGTATTTAACAGCCTCGATTGAACCCTCATGCTTCGTACTTTCTTAAGTTTCTTAAATTTCTTAGAAGCCTGGGTAACTGTGGACTGATTACGTAAAGCACTGCACGTCCAGTCAGCCTTATACGTGGCCTGGGGAGACCGGCTCCAAACTGTGATGAGCCATTAACGATGAAATCAATGGAGGCTGGCGAACGGTACGCTTCATCTATCTGATGGTGCACAAAGAATCTTATAGGACCCATCTATTTAGATATTAGATGAATTAGAGCATACAAAAAAAAAAAAAAAACAGAAATAGGGGATATGGCTGTTAAGAAGTTCGCTTTGCAGTTTGGGGTTCAATCTCTCTGTGCGGCACCTTCGACATGTGTCTTTTATTATTGCTTCGGTTCGACCGATGCTTTGTGAGTGACATCCGTAGACAGAAAATGTGGGGAAATGTAGGAAGGCGGCGAGCTGGCCGAAACGTTAGCACGCCGGGCGAGATGCGTAACCGTATTTCGTCTGCCGTTACGTTCTGACTTCAAATTCCGCCGAGGTCGACTTTGCCTTTCATCCTTTTGGGGTCAATAAATTAAGTACCAGTTACGCACTGGGGTCGATGTAATCGACTTAATCCATTTGTCTGTCCATGTTTGTCCCCTCTGCGTTTAGCCCCTTGTGGGTAGTAAAGAAATAAGAAAATGTGGGGAAGCCCGGAGTATACGTGTGTGTATGTGTGTGTGTGTGTGTGTGTGTGTGTGTGTGTGTGTGTGTGTGTGTGTGTGTGTGTGTGTGTGTGTGAAGAGAGAGGGAGAGAGATTTGATCTGTTTGACTAAAATCCTCCAGGGTGGTGCCCCAGCATGGCCGCGATCCAGTAATTGTAATGACCAAATGAGAGACGTATATATTGGCCAGAACACACTTCTATTGTTGGACCCAACGGATTGCAATGCCATCTTCGTCGGGCACTATGTGATTTCAAAGTTTCACTTTACCGAATCGCTAAGTTACGGGGACGTTAACAAACCAACACCGATTATCAAGTAGTGGTGGGGGAACAAAAACGCACACTCACACACACACACATTCGATGGGCTTCCGCTCAGTTTCCATCTATCAAAATTACTAACACTTCGGCCCTGGGCTATAATCGAAAATCACTCGCGACATCTTGGACTGTGGGCAAGTGTCTTCCATCATAGCCCCCGGGTCGACCGACTAAAGCTTTGTGGGAGGATTTGGTAGGTGGAAACTGAAAGAAGCCCGTCGTATATATGTATATATATATTTATATATGTGTGTGTGGTGTGTATATATATATGTGTGTGTGTGTGTATGCTTATATATGTATGTGTATATATATATATATACACACACATATATATATATATATACATATATATATATATATAATATATATATATATACACACACACAACACACATATATATATATATATATATATATATATATATTATATATATATATATATAATATATATATATATATATATATATATATATAATATATATATATACATATATGATAGATAGATTGATAGATAGATAGATAGATAGATAGATAGATACATACATACATACATACATAATACATATACATACATGTATATATTTATATGCACAGACACAAAACCTCAAACACAAGTATATGAATATAGAAGCATATAAAATAACATAGAAAAATACAAACAAAAGAAAAAAAGATAATGCATAAAATTGAGTTATTTTCTTAAAAAGACAAATTAATTTAAGAGAAGAAATTTTGTAAATGGATGTATAAAGAATGAATTTGGAGATACCGGGTCTCGAACCCGGGGCCTTTCGCTTGCGAAGCGAACGCTCTACCACTGAGCTATATCCCCAATATGCTGGAAGTTCTTTCCATAGACGTATTTATTTCCGACTTGGCTACGTGGTGCATGCTGGGAAATAGCTAGGTGGACGCTGTATGGGCGGGGCTATCGGGAAGGAAAATCGATTTTATTTAGAATGTCTCAGCTTCGTCTCTACTGCAAGCACACATCGCGCGCGCGCATGGGCCACTGGATTGCACACACGCATCTCCCCCATCCCCGCGCATTCCTTCTTCTTTTCTTTCTCTCTATTCTTGAATCTTTGTTTCTTTCTTCATCTTGCTGTGAATCACTCTCTCTCTCTGACTCCCTGTCTTCCTCTCCCTCCTTTCTCCACCAACCTCTCACTATCTCTCTCCTTACCCCTTCTCTCTCTCTCATCCTATTCCTCTCTCTTCATCTTCCGACATTTTCCTTCTTGTTTCACTTTCACTTTCTTCCTTCAGCCATGTTTCTTATTTCCACATACCTCCCCCCTCACTCTCTCATTCTCTCCCCTCTTTTTTCACTCTCTCTCTCTCTCTCTATCATTTCCTAACTCATTCTCTCTTTCCCCTTCTCTCCCTCTCTCACTCTTTCATTCATATTCTTTCGCTTTCTCACCTTCTCTCTCTCTCTCTCTCATATACTCAATCCTGTTTTGGCACACATAAAATCACATGCGATGACAACGTTTCCTTCCTATTTCCTTCTTCCTCCTTTCTACCTTTTCATTCATTCATTCTTTCTTTTTTCTTTCTTTTTTTCTTCTTTCTTACCCATTTTCTTTCCTTGCTTCTTTCTTTCTTCTCTCCTCTTTCTTTTTTCTTTCTTTTCATCTTTTCCTTCTTTCTTTCTTTCCTTCTTTCTTCTTTTTTCTTTTCCTTCCTTCTTTCTCTTTCTAGTGTTATTTCTCTCATTCGTTTTCTTTCTTTCCTCTCCTTCTTTCTTTCTTTCTTCCTTCCTTCCTTCCTTCCTTCCTTCCTTCCTCCTTCTCCATCTATCTTTCTTTCTCTCATTCTT